>NC_026152.1:2409930-2509065 GCF_000512975.1 Sesamum indicum
TGTTCTCAGTCAAGATTATTGCTATAGCCACTGTCTAAGGCAAGAATGTTACTTAATGATATCTAACCAAACAAAGTTATCAATTTCCAGTGTGCAGGAAAAGAAAAACGAAGACTAAAGATGACACCAAAAGCCAAAATGCAGCCTAAGAACTTGATGTACACCACAATCCTCAAGAAGAAAATTAATAAAGAAATAGAAAAATAAATTACCCCACAATCTGGTTGCCCCGCTCTTTCTGGCAGCTCACTAGTGTTTTTAACGCCATACACCTAGCCATCATCAACAACAAATTGGAAAAAGAAAAACCACTCAATATCTTTCTTTCGCTCAAATGAGCAATTAAAATGCACACGATTGTGAAGACACGATAGATAGAGAATAAACAAAGAGACGAAACATTTTACAATAGTATTTACTTGTCCAGCATTAGAAGGATGATTGAAACGACAACTGGTTCCATAACCACAAGAACCTGTTCTCAAATAATATATGCAATCCGGTTCACCTGGTCGATCCGGGTATGCACCCGGATCATCACCCACCCTACCATTATCATCGCTCTCCTCTACCTTTAACCGTCTCATGACCTCTGCAAAATCAATCACTGACTGAAATAAAAACATGAAAAAAAACCAAAAATAAAAGGAAGAATTTTTTTTATAAAAATAAAAAGTGGGAGCGAAACAACGCATTCACACAGAGACAAACAAAAGTTATACTTTTTGTTAAAAAATAGAGTTACATTCTAAAATAAAGGAAAATCATAAATTTGATGCATTAATGGCATTACAACAGCAACAAACACCGATCATCAACAAACAAAAAAAGATCATTACTACAAAACACATCGACGCCCAAAAAGAAAAAATAATTATACCAAAAAGAATTTAATCTTCCAAAATAAGAAATCCATACCTTCAACTTTATCGGGCACTGAACCATTCCTCTGCAATTTTCGATTTCCCGGCATCGATCCCCAAAAAGTTTTATATGCACTATACTTGATACGATAATTATACCGTATATAATACTCTAGATTTCGATATATATACTCCAACACTAAACAAACATGCGTATGATTATGATCAATGATGCAATTTCAGAAATCATGCCAACTTTAATTTGATGCAATTTCAGAAATCATGCCAACATTAATTCTCCTCTGATTAATCAAAAAATAATAATAATATCAAAAAAATCTATCACTCGGATTCTTTCATCATTCCTATAAAAATTATTCGATTTCTCTCTCTAGAGATCTTCAGAGAAGAACTCCCAAAATTTAAACCAGCAAATTGTTTCACGAAAGATTTCTTAGCACTCGTATACGATAATTAAATTACATGTACAAGCATATTCTCTTTTAAACACAACATATGAAGGTACGGATGGTGGATGTAAAAAGATAAAATTACCCTTAAGATGTAGACAATGTTGACAAATTTGAAATTCTAGTACAATTTATTTTATAAAAGAAATTGCAAAAAATGTGAGTTTTAGCAAAAGTTTTATTTAGTTAATAAAGATTTTTTTTTTTACAGATATGAAATTTAATTTATGTAAAAAAATTTATTTTGTGATATGTTTATCTATTATAAAGAAAATATGTGTCGAAAAGAGTTGTATGGGATGCAGATAATCCTATATTTGATATGAATTAATTTTTTATAAAATACGGTAAAACATTATCTATTAATTTTGACTACAATAAAGAATATATGCTTTATAATATATTTATATGAGGAAATATTAATATATATATATATATATATATATATGCGGATGATAGTTTATATGTAAAATATTTGTAAGAATTCAAAATATAATTTTACTTGATGATAAAAATTTGTAAATATTAATTTGATATTAAAAATAATAATATTTATTAGTTTTCTGATAATTATATATTTACTTCTGTAATGTAAATATAAATTATATATAACATATAGATAACTATATATTAAAAAATAACATAAAAATTGATATTATATATTTATAATGTATTATATATATATACTGATTAAAATTAAAGTTGACATTCATAATATACTTATTTAGATATGTTAATCAATAATTGGTTTATAATTAATTTACTGTCCAATATATACTTATTGATCACTGTAGCATTAAAAATATTGTAATTTACTTAAACTCGTGACATTTATATCTTTCTCAACGCAAATTAATATCAATAAACTATTTATCGTATATAAACACCACGTATAATATGTCATATCATACAATAATAATGAAAATTTAATTTTATTTAATTAATTATTTTAGAAAATATAAAAAATGTAAATATCCATCACGATTTTTTATTTAGAGATATAATATTTAAATAAATTATTTATCAGTTACTTATTTTTATATTTTAATTAGTTTTAGTTAAAAAAGAAAAGAAAAGAAAGATAATAACAGCTATTAGAATACTCGGAGGGCTTTTTTGTCTTTTCAATAGTTGTGTTTACTACAGCTACGGCGTATGGTACTAGGAGAGAGGATTTGGGCGCGGAATACAGGGCATAATTTATTTCTTCCTTTTTCTTTTCTTTTCTTATTAATTTTTTTCCTGAGGGGAAATGCGACAAATCGTGGCCGTTGAAGGGGGTGCAAAAGTTGTAGCGTGCGCTGCAGGCAGGAAGATCACAGCCGTGAATGGGGACCAGTGAGTTGATCATCTCTGATAGGGCCAGAGCCGTCGCATTCGTACATAGTGTGGGACCCAATGGAACCGACCTATAGCATTGGGTTTCCCTTTTTTTTTTTTTTATTGCTTTTAATATAAAAATTTCGAAATATATATGAAGTGGTATTTGGATTGAATTTAGATTCGAATACAATTTTTAAAAAAATTTAAAATACGTTAATATTCAATAAAAATATAATTTAATATTAAAATTGAAGGTGTTCACATTATTTAAATTTATAATTATTCAAACAACTATTAGAAAAAAAAACATGAACAATTGAATATTAACCTTCGTCTAATAAAGATCTTATTCCATTAGTTTTATCTCTAATTTTTACGGTGAATAATCAAAATACCCTTTTGAATTATAAATTATAAATTTGAAATATTTTTTAGAATTTTTTAAAATATATTTTTGGACTAAACTCTCTAGGGATTATTTACATTACGCACCCTCTGATTTTTTTTTTATATTTTTCAGATATTTTTTTTAAAAAAAAATCAACAAGGGTAAAGTAGTAGTTTTCATCTCACTCTGTAAAAACTGCATAATTATTTTTTGTTTGAGGGGGTATTTATAATTTTTCAAATAATAAAAGATATTTATACTTATGTCAAACATATAAAATGTAGTTATCGTTTACCCTATATAAATATATTTGAGAGTTTTTCGTCTCATATATGGGAATAGTCCCACCTTGATTGTTAACCTGTCCAGATACTAATTGGACTCGAAACCCTCTCTGCCCCCAACCTAAGACCCCATGAGTCTATCCTGCATAACTCCGTCATTAATTTTCAATTAATTAATATAATTTTTTGGAAAAAAATTAAATAATTGTTTATAAATACATAATAATTTATCATTATGTTAAAAATATCATTTATTCTATAAAATATTTCATATTTGTACTAAATATGAGTTATAAATTTTAATTTATTTATAAATACTATCGGGTCAAGATTTGATACTTGTCTCGGGCCTCTCGAACTTGCCCTGGTTCTATAAAATTAAAACACACCCCTAATCTCGAGGAACTCGCCCACTCTTGTTTACCCAACCCATTTATCAATGTAGTTATTTTAGAAATCTTCCTCTTAATAAATAGTAGCCAAATTGCATCTTACATCCCTATATTTGTTTAAAATAGCTAAAAACTCCCCTGTATTTAAAAAAAAAAAGCAAAAAACTGTTTGTGATTTCTAAAATCCAGCATAAAACCATTCTTCCATTAAAAACTAATGAAAGGTAGGGTGCATTAGCGGGTGGTGAAAGTGGGCATGATTATTATGCTGATTTTGACCTTTTTTGTTGTTAATTAACAAAAATATGCCTATATTGTGTTTAAAATTACTATGGTCAAATGTACTTATTTTAACCTTATTTTTAATAATTCTTTTATATTTTTCATCTCTCTTAAATAATACATAATTTTATTTTTTAACTATATGTATTTAAATATCAAAACACAAAAAAATGTATATATATTATTTTATAAATTTATAATTTAAATTAAAAAATTAAATTAATATCAAAATACAAAAAATATACTAAGTTCATTTTTTAAAATTTAAATATATATCAACGTAAATGTTAATGAACAATAACAATAATATTTTTAACTAATTTAAATTAATATTTTATAATAATTTTAATAAATTATATACTATAAATAAATTAAATTTCACTAGGGTATGTATTTACAATGAATTTTTATACTTTCTTTTACTATTTTTAAATTTTAAAAATTTAAATAAATTTTTCTTATCATTTTTAAATTTTGCTTTTTTTCTTAAATCAATTTTAAATTTATTAAAAATATATAAAAAAAATAGGGCGTAGTGATCGCCCAGATCACCCATAGGCGACTGTCGTGCTTCCCTGTGCAACCGCCGCATCATGGTCACCCAAGTTGGGGGCCGATGTTGCCGTCACCCTCCTTGGCGTTGCTCGCCCCCCTTGTGTTGAGCAACACGAGAGGTCAGGGTGGGGTGGGTGGCGAGGGGAGTCTGGTTTGGTGATGGGGTGGGGGTGGAGTTAATTTTATTACTTTTTTATTTTTTATAAATAATATTTTGTATTGTATATTTTATAATTATAGATATAATATATATCAAAATTGATTAAATCTTGATCTTTAATAATTTAGATTTAATAGTTGAGATATATTGATTAAATCATACGGCTGTTATGCAATAAAAAAAAAATCAACGGTCATAAAAATAAAAATAATATATAATAGATAAGGACAATAACGGTCTTTTCACAAAAAAAATTGACGTCGTTAACTTCAACTATCATTGAGGGACAAGTGTGCTATATTTAAAAAAATAAAGGAATTTTTTTATCTATTTTTAAAATACAAAAAGATTTTCAACTGAATTTTAAAAATACACTAGGATAATATGCAATTTGATCATAAATAGTACAACAACTTTTAAGATATAAGAAGATATTTTTAAGTAACAATAAATCTCCAAAAATTGTCGTTGGACAATCATTATAAAAGAAGATAGAACATACGATCTTAATTTATTACCAGTACCATGTCTGAACAAAGTCGGAGTTATTTATTGATTGTTGGTACTGTATTCGAACAGAGTGTAATTTGCCTATATGTAAAAAGGAAAATAGGCAAACAATCTCCTCTAAAAAATAAAAATATATTATTTCTCTTAGCGTTTAAAATAATAGGTAAATTATTATCTTCATACAGGTGGTTTGCATATTTCTCTTAATTCACCTATATATATAGAAAAAAATGTAAGCAATCCCCTTGTGATATCGCAAATGAGCAAATTACCCCCTTATAAAAAAATAAATAGCGATTTACCTGCCTATATTTTTAAAATACAACAATTAACCCCCCTATAATTTTTAAAATGGAGCAATTTACCTCCCTATATGGTGTAAATTGCTTCATTTTAAAAAGTATATGGGGTTAAATTGTTATAATTTTTTCATAAGGGGGTAATGTGCTCATTTTTAATATCACAGGGGGATAAATTGTTATTCACCTATATATATATATATGATTCAATGGTTTAGACTTAAGAAACAAATCGATGGTTTACATTTATTTTTGATTTAAATCAATGGTTTGTATTCGAAAATGGCCCACATATTCAAGTTAACAAACATAAATTTTTTCTTTCTTTTTTTTTATTATTTTTGTATTTTTTATATTTTATAAATTTTATATATAAATTGTATATGTGAAGGTTCCAACCATATGGCCATAGATTTAAGTAACATTTGATCTGGCCTATAGATTAATAAAGATAAGATATGAACCATCAATTTTATATTAGATAGATCCAACGGTTGTGAAATAAAGGTAAAAAAAAAATTAGAAAAAAAAAAAGAAAAAATCATGCATGTACAACACTATTCACGTGAAGAAGGTATTTACGCATGTACAATATCAAATGGGGTGAATTGATGTTTTAATTTTCATAAGGCGACAATTTGCTTATTTCTTCTATCAAAGGTAGGAAAATAGTAATTTACCCTACTTTGTTCGATGGATTTAGCCTATCAAAATATTTGAAAGTTTATCGATATTTAACAAAATTGATTCAAAATTGAAGTTGAATGATTCGAGATTTTTTAAATTTAAAATTTATCCAAATAAATTCAAAAAATTTGAATTTAAGTTCCATTAATTCAAATATTATCCTGAATCAAGTCCATCATATTCTGAAAATTAAATGCATCAATTGGAAAATGATATTAACCAATTAATACTATTATTGCAGCCAACACATTAATCACTTAGCGTGCTTTGAAATGAAATGAATTTATTAATTATAGACCAAAATAAATCATAATAAAGACGATTTTACGAATATAACTAATCATGCGCCCTCGCGGCCAGGAACTACAGTTGGGGCTTGAGAAAGAAAAAAAGATAAAACTAATCATGCGTCTGAACTATACGCTGCATATATTAAATAGGAACGGTTATACCACGTCAGTGTGATATCTATATCTATATTATATATATATATATATATATATATATATATAAAACTTCATTTGTACTCACAAATAGCGGTTACTTACACAAAAAATATCCTTATATATGTTTTTTCAATCAACTCTACTTAAATTTTCTTCTCATCCATATTATATATATATTATCTATTTATACTAATATGAAAATTTAACTCAAACTAATTTTTTTTATGTTGATAATATTCCTAAATTAGTTTTATTTTCTTTATTTAATTTTTTTAAATGTGATTTGTTGGTTTATATATCTTATTCTTATTTATAATATATTTTAAAATATAAATAATTGTTTATTATATGCATGTTTGAAGAACTATTTAAAGCATAGGGGGCTAATTATAATATTTATAATTGAGGGGATAATAGATAAAAATGATATATTTAAGGGGAGTGAACTGTATTTAACACTACTATAGATACAATAAAGTTTATTTTGATTATATATAAGTCTATACAAGATTTAATTTATTTTAAAGTTTTATATAATTGAATTAGTTTTTATTTGGGATTATTTTATTTTTGATCCTCTAACTTAGTTTTTAAATCATACCTGGTATCTTATGTTCCGATCTCTTTAATTTTGGTGCCAATTTTTTTGAAAACTAGCTGTTATGACATGCCGTTCCGCGTGTATATAATAAATAATCTTTTTACACTTTAAAATATATTGTACATAAGAATAAAACATATAAATCGACATATCACGTTAAAAAAGTAAATAAGTAAAATAAAAAAATTAACTTAGGGATATTATTGACATAAAACTTTTGGAATCGCGGTGTCACAAACTGTTATTTGTGAGTAAAAAAAATCTTTCTTTTTATATTAGTATAGATTAGATAGGATGAGAATAAGAATTTGAGTAGGGGTGGTTGAAAAATATAAACGGGATTTTTTTATAATTTAAAAAGTTGTTATCGCTGTGTAAATAACCGCTGTTTATGAATAAAAATTAGGTTTCCTTTTTTTCTTTTTTTCGATAATGGTAAATTTCATTAAGTAAAGGAAAAGTACAGAGTGTACAAATCAAATGGCAATTTAAGTAGGCCATGGTATCTGCCATACTCTATACAAGGCGATGGTACTAATGCTATGACGTAGTTCAACACTAAGTATATGGAAGCTAAGCTCATCAAGAATAATCCGAGTAAGGGACATTGCATCGCGAACCAGCTGTTGATATATCCGTCGATTCCATTCTTGCCAAATTAGTATAAATTATTAAAATTAGTCATAACCGTTCGTCACTAAATAACATTCAGTAACTCATGTTCCGACTTATCAATTTTGCCCCCTAAGTATTTCTAAAACGATCAAAGTTGGTCCTAACCATTAGTTGACTAAAATGATCACTTATTAGTAGTTTGGATAGTCAACTGACTAATATGTTAATTTAGATCGACTGAAAAAAATGTGGAGGATCAAAATTGATGATATTGAAATACGGGATGTCAAAAGTGATCTAGCAACTAATTTATGGGCTCGAAAGTGAAATATATCTTTAATTTTTTCCCCATCCACATCGAAAGGCAATTTACGTATTTCCACAGAATATCCACCTACATAGAATAAAACTGATGAAATGAACGTTTACACAACTAGATTCGGCTAGCAGGTTCAATGGGTCCGACCTAGAACCGGTCATGGTTTCGATTAGATTCATGCGATAAAAATCGCCTTGGTTAGATCCGATGTGAGTTGGTCAAAACCGGCCTGCTTAGTAACCGGCCAAATCAGTTTTGAAAAAAACTAGGATTTTTTTGAAAATCCTTCAATTCTTGTGGTGCTGCTAAATCCGGAACACATCAAAGAGGTTTATCAATCTTTACTATTATTAAAATAGATTGTATTCATTAATAAATTGTGCAATTTTTATAAAATATTATTATAAGTTATATTTACTTAATCTCTTGATATATATATATATATATATAATATTTTAATATGCTACATATATAATATGCTTCGAATTAACTAATTTTTTTTAACTTGATTCGACCGATCAATCCAGTTACCCAATAATTTTAACGAGTTCAATCACCATCTATTTCCTAAACATTGGATGAAAGTATGGGTAAATTTCATTTTAGTCCCTAACTTTTGCATTTAACTTCAACATAACTCCTATAATTTCAAATTTTTTCAATTTAATCCCTCCAATGAATAATTTGCCTACATATTATCTTATGAAACTTCTCCCTTTGTCTCTCTCTCTCTCTCCATAAAATTATTTTTCATTTATTTTTAATTATAATTTGCTCCTTCTATTTTGAACTTAAAAAATTATAATTATTTTAATTGAAATAATTTATCGTTGGCCAATTATTTAAATAATAACTTGATTAATGATATATCAACATAATTATTCTAAATTTAATGAACTTATTTAAATTTTTAAATAAAAAATATTTGAATAATTAAGTTGGAAAACGAGTTTGAATAAAAAATGGAACAAAAAAATTAAACCGAAAAAATTCTAAAATTAAAAAATAAATATATCAGCTAAAATATTGAAGAATAGGGGATATAAGGCCCCTTATTCATTCAGGTGTTATTTTATCTGAAAATTCAATAAACAATTATGTTGATATGTCATCAATCAAATTATTATTTATACTTTTATATAAGTAAAGATCACAATTTTTTTGTTTTTAAATTATTTTATTAATTTATATTTTTCTTTCTTCTCAACTTCTATTTCTCTTTTTTTCAATAATTTCTCATAACTTTCTTCTACCTTTTTTTAATATTTTTTTATTTATCCAATTAATAAATATATCTTTTAAAATAATAAGTAGTTTTTAAAATTTGAAATTAAATATGCACAAATATCTGAATAATCGTTCAATGATAAATTTTTTCAATTAAAATAATAATTATTTTCTAAATTAATATATGAGGGATTAAATTGCAACAAAAAATAAAAAGTGAAGCACTAAACTAATTTGTTGTAAAAGAAAAAAAGTTTTATAAGAATAATATGAGAAAAGTATATGTTGGAATGGCTAATTTGAAGTGAGTTGAAATGATGAGGATGATTTTGAAATTAAAATGAAATATAGGGAGCAAATTGAATTTTACCATGAAAGTATTCATCACTGCCCCATCCTACCCTACCCTTAAGAGCTGAGAATCCTTTCCCTCTTTGTGAATCCAAACGATTTACTCAACTCGTGGGCTGTATTTTCAGATCGCCGTCAGCGGATGGGTGAAAGCTCGATGGGAGCGGTGGTGCCGGCCGCGGACAAGGCGGAGCTAAAAGGAGATGATGCTCTGGCGTTCGCGATGGCGGAGAAGGAATTGCTTTGCCCAATATGTATGCAGATTATAAAGGACGCTTTCTTGACCGCCTGCGGCCATAGCTTCTGCTATATGTGCATTGCCACTCATCTCGAGAACAAGAGCGACTGCCCTTGCTGCGCTGAATTCCTTACCCCTTCTCAACTCTTCCCTAATTTCCTTCTCGACAAGGTTTCTCTCCTCGATGGAGTTGTGTGTGTGTGTGTGTGTTTTTTTTATGCATGGGTTTTAGGAATAATGCTGGTTGATCAATTCCGGTTTTGTTATTTTGATTTCTGGGTAAGAGTTGGTGTTCTTTCTGTTTTTGTATTTTGGTGTTTAGTTCTTTTGTCGATATCTTGTTGCAATTTCCCTGACGGGTTTGTAGTAGTTGTCCTTAGTGAGCTACTGTGCGTTTTCTAGGGGAAGGTGATCACTTTGCTATTTTGGGAAAAGGTTTTCTGCATGATAAGAATTTTGGCATAATCAATTCCATTAGAAGGCAGTTTCGGTGCATTTAGTCCCAGTTGTTAAATCGGGAGAAGGCAACCTAGATTTAGTCAGAAATTACCATTGCAAGCCTAAGACAAGACTCCCAAGTGCCATCAGCTACTAGAGCTCTTGCCACCACCACCCCACCACTCTTGCTGCCACCGATTCACCACCTCCTGCCACTAAACCTGCCATGCTTCTTGGAGAAATACAATAACAAGCACTAAAATCAACATAATCATCAACACCCAAAATACCATAGCTAAGTCACTGTAAGAGTTGTAGAGGCTGTTGGTGTGTCCACTCTATATGTTGAGAGGAGGAATTGGGTTTGGAAGGGTGGGGGGCAGCCTGGTAGGCCAGAGCAGGCAGCTGGGCGAAGCACGGGAAAGGGGAGATTAGAGGCCGCGGTTGAGAGGGTGTATGTATATGATTTCTCTTTTCTTCGTTGTCTTAAAAAGGAGGGTTTTGGGCCTTATTGTTGAATGTGGATCATGTTATTGGCCTGACTCTTATGTTAGATAGGTCTGCGTGGTTTAGGAGGAAAGTTAAATTGTTTCAGATTGACTTTTAGGTGCACTAAATCTGACCACCCAAGCCAATTGACACCACATATCCTCACCCATTCACACCTTCTCAGCAAATAGACACCTGTAAGGAAAGTTGAGAAAACTCTGAGATAGGAAATAGGTGTGATGGACAATGTGGTGATATGTAATGAATCTGTCAAGACATTTCTTTCATTTTCTTATTCAATCAGATTTTTCAAGCAGTCGATTGAGTGTGGTAATGTTTCAAGTTGTGAGTCTAAATCTCTTCCCCTTTAATCACTTAAAACCGTTGCATATGGAAGCAAATTGTGCAAAGATAATACTTGTCCTTTAGTTGGCAACATGTCTTCATTACTGCTCAGGATGATTTAACAGAATTTTTGCTTTCATTGCTTGGTTTCCTACCTAGTTTGCATCTTGAAATAGTTTACTTCACAATGCAGCTTATTGTTATAAGGTTTCTCTGTACCACATTTGTAGCTCTTGAAGAAGAAATCTGCACATCAACTATCAAAAACTGCATCTCCTGTAGAACAATTTCGTCAGTCATTGGAACAGGTAATATTTGATCCGGCATTTCCTTGGAAGTGTTATTAATACAATGATGAAACAGGTTCATTTTGTCAGTATATTTCTTGATTCTCCTCATGTTCATTCCTAGGTGTTATTGACTCCAATTTAGCTGCTTCCGGTTAATGGTTGTAGACAAACGTCATATATCTGATTGAGATGTAATTTATGAATGGATTTTATGTCACATTAGTTGGTGTTACCTTGCTTGCTCTTATTGGTTTACTTACAAGGTCATGAATATATAAGATGCTGGGAGATACAAACTTAACTCCATAATACTTTTGTTTATTGGAAATCTTCTTTATCTGTGCTTGGATTTCTTTTTATCTTTTTTGTTTCATCTAGTTTACTGAAGAAATTGCAATTGAGTGGTTACGTCGTAATTAACTACGTAAACCTTGTTTCTTTTGGTAAGACTTGAAGCACTCCTAACTATCTGTTCAACCGGTCTGAGATTTCTGGTTGTTGAGCTAGTACTTGTCCTATGTGTGTGTCCATGCACATTTCAGACATATGTACAAACTCTGTACAAATAAAGCACTCTCGACTTCTCTTTTCTTTGGTATGTAAGTGATTAACATCTAAGAAAGATGCCTTCTTTTCCTAAAGATAACTAGACCCTTAAAATTTTTTATAGCATTTCTATGTTATTTATTTATTTTTTAATCTGAACACAGCCTTGGTACAATACAATGCAGTAACACATTGAGTGTGCCAAATTTGTTGGAAAACATGTAAAACCCTCCCATACTTATTTGAAAATAATTGTTGTTAGATAATTTTAAGTGGTTCCACAATTAACTCCACCGTTGAGTGACTATATTATTTGAAATTAAAGTAGATTGAGTTTTCTATTGCATATAATGATGGATGATTTGGCATCTTCTGATCTGTCTTTATAATGTTCATAATCATAATTTACTGTGACCATACACATGCATTCTAATTTTGGTTATGGTGCCAAGCTAATGCAGTGAAGTATGCTATCCCTCAATGCTAAGCTACCTTCTGTATCTACTCTTCCTGCAGAGGCTTGACGTATTTTCTCCTTAGACAGGGTTGTGAAGTGTCAATAAAGGAGTTAGACTCTCTATTGTCTCTGGTGGCAGAGAAAAAGAGAAAATTGGAACAAGAAGAAGCAGAGAGAAACATGCAAATTCTGCTTGACTTCTTACACTGCTTAAGGAAGCAAAAAGTTAATGAACTCAATGAGGTTTGTCCACAATAAAGCTGAATTAGGAGAAACAGTTTAAATTCAGAGTATGCTTTATAAGATCAATGTAAGAGAAATGGACAACAAATTTAAATTCGGAGTACTTGATAATGGAATGATTAGTTTGTAATTATTAGCAAATATTTTTTATGTATATTGGGTTCTTTTATCTGTTTGCTTGAGTAATGTTTCCTCCCTTCAAGTGCTAGTGAAAACTGTGTGCTATTAGATGAATGGGGCACGCTTTTATGTGTTAGTGGACTCAAGGGTGAGCAAAAAGTCTAATACCATATGGGACAAACTGAACTCGACCTAGTTGGGTGCAGCATTACTGATTCTGTATTTAGATCTTTTTTCAAATTTGATTCTCATTGTGGTTTTTTTTGGCGTTTGGTTCTGGACCACACCATCTTTCTTTTGGAACTCTGTTGAAAATTGAAAGAATGAGGGAGTTGTGTAACAAACATCCATTATTTCTTTTCTGAATTAATCTCCATCAGAACCATTATTCCCATTTTCTCAAAAGAAATATGGTCCATTCTTTTTGTCTGTTTTCAACCAAATCCAAAGCACAGAGTAACTGAATGCTTGGACTCTTTCATTGTGCCACTGTATGGGTGTTATGTTTTCTGATTGCTTGTGGTAGGATTCTTTGTGCTCTTTGGGTCTAAATGGCTGTTTCTAGGTGCAGGGCGTCACAGCCAAACTCCAAGAAGTCTTAGATTTGATGTTTTTCTCCTTTTAGTTGAGGAATTGATTATTTTTGGTAATTCGTTCATCAAGGCATCAGCTTGGTGAGAGTTGAATTATAAAGGAAGAGATCTATTTTTTATTGAGGTTCTTCTGTTGCAAATGTGCAATTTTTTATTAGTTAATGTTTTCTTGTGGATTGATGTTTTGTTATGCTTCAATCTTTCAATTAGGCGAATTATGAAATAAAAATGGTGTTTGGTCACTGATATTGTTGAAGGGACAATAATATTTCAACATATTGGGAATTCCTTATGAAATTATGATACTTCCTCTAATTATTCTTCTTTCTTAGGTGCAAAATGACCTCCATTATATCAAAGAAGACTTAAATGCTGTGGAAAGACATAGGATAGAGCTTTACCGAGCAAGAGACAGGTGTTCAGTTAAACTGCAGATGCTCTCTGATGATCCTGTGGGAATGAGATCCCGATCTTCTTCAATGGATAAAAATATTTCAGGTGTTTTATGCAACTCTTGCAGTATACAAGGAGGAGTAAACTCAGCGAACTTCCAGTACAAGAAAGATGAGGGAAATGTTCAGGTTAACCCCCTTGGAACCCAGAGCAAGGATGCTTCTCTTAGTGGGCCAACTTCACAACATATAAGTCAATCTGGTTTAGCTGTAGTGCGGAAAAAGCGCGTTCATGCACAGGTTAGGGGAAGGTTTGATGACAAGCCCTTATCTGCAAACTAGCCAGTATCATATCATCATAATGCCTCAATTTTTTGTGAAAACTGGACCAATACATGTGCGTTGCATGTGATTAAAGTGTTGAAGATGTCAAAGCGTATATTATATATTCTATATTCATTTTATTTGTTTCTAATTACTACAAAAATCATAAACAAACTTTTAACTAGACAGTGGATTTCTTGTCTGCTGAAATTTTCTTGCACCACCCTTTTCCAAATTTTATGTTTGTTGTATTATTGTCATCTTGCAGTTTAATGATCTTCAAGAGTTTTACTTACAAAAGAGACGACGGATGATCAACCATTTGGAGAACCAAGAAAAGAAAGATAAGGCTATTGTTACTAGAGAAGGTTATAGTTCTGGTCTAGCAGATTTTCAGTCAGTTCTGAGTACGTTCACTCGGTACAGGTAGACACATAGATTCAATTCCCCAAAGATTTGTTCCATTCATATGTGTTTAATATCATCACCTAATGTTCACTGCCGACCTTATTTTGGAATAGTCGATTACGAGTAATTGCGGAACTTAGGCATGGGGATCTCTTTCATGCAGCCAATATTGTATCAAGGTAAGATGAAATTCTAGAGAGCAAGTTGCTATATTATTTTGATGTAGAAATCTTAATTTTGCTGATGAAAAATGATACAATTACATCCTTTACTTAGACAAAAGCCTGAATTGGCAGTTGGCACATGAGAAGATTGAGAGGCCAGACAATTCAAATAGTCAGTGTAGTTGGAGAAAAATCTTAGCCAACAAAAAAGTTGAAATGAAAATATACGCTCGAGTTAAAGGAGAAAAGAATGAGGTATTCTGACAATATATTCGATTAAAAGTTTAGTAGTGCAATATACACTGTTCCTGGAAAAGTATTTAGCGAGATGATTATTTCACATAAAGAAGAAACGAGGATACATTTGTTTGCAGGAAAATGAGTGCCTGTCCATTATATTGCAGGTTAATCAGAATATAGGATTTCTCTCTATGCACCTTTAACTGACTGATTAAACAAGTGTCTACTTTGTCATTTTGAGATGACTTTCTAATGAATAGTTCTTAACAAGTAGCATTTCTTCTATTCTGCTCCTTCAATATCACTTGAGAATGAGAACACTCCTGGATTTTGTTTATGTTATGATACTATCTAAAAGCTTTTCTGGAATTTTTTAAACGATTTGCCTTCATCTTTGTTTATTGTGTTCCTATTTTGGTTTCTCAGTTTCTCTTTTAATATTAAAGTCACTCTATCACTTGATGCAGTATAGAGTTTGATCGCGATGATGAGCTGTTTGCCACTGCTGGAGTTTCGCGGCGCATTAAAGTTTTCGATTTCTCTACAGTAGGCTTCTTTTACTCTGCAAATGTCCTTCTTTAGTGGTTTATATGTTAAATATTTTAGTGGAGATATATGAGCCTTCTTTGGTTATTTGTTACAATAGTCCACGACATGTTATCTTTTGGTTTTCTGTCCATGAATGTTGCACTAATCATGAAAAGCTAGAGGAGAATAGAGAATTTGGTCCTTCTTTCTAAAGGTGGCTTAGTAGAGTGAAAAGCTAGGCAGGATTACAGCATGTACACCCATGCCAAGATATTTTAGCATGATTAGTAAAAGTGGTTTTCGCCTGCTAAGTCATGGTGTTTGCCTTTCATTTCTGAAAATCTTTGCAGTGACCAATAGAGTGAAAGGTATCATGAAGCTTGTCCCTTCTTAATGATTCCCAAAAATTAAGCTCTGTACGCAGCTCATTGAAATGCTGCATCCACTAGACCATCACTGTACTTGAATTGGTTGCAATCATCGCATCCTTGGATTTTACACTGTTGTTTCCTTAATTCCCATGTCATTTAGACATCTTTAGCATGAAGTTTCCCCCTGAACGCACAGCTAAACTCATTTATCATGATGAAGTGATTTCCTTCCTGCAGCTGATCTGGCTGTATGCTTTCATATTACAGGTTGTAAATGAACCTACAGATGTGCACTGCCCTGTTGTGGAGATGGCAACTCGATCTAAACTTAGCTGCTTAAGCTGGAACAAATTCACCAAAAATCATATAGCCAGTAGTGATTATGAGGGAATAGTAACTATTTGGGATGTAACTACACGACAGGTATATCTATCACAACCATCAATTTTGTACTTTTGCTTTGTAAAACAAACTAATACTCAAGCTTGAAATTTCTGGAATTTCTGGATTATGACTTCAAATTTCTGGAATCTGGGAAAAAAAATCTTCAGTTCATCTATAAATGCTAACAACATTTGGTCTTGTTCAGAGTGTTATGGAATATGAGGAGCATGAAAAACGTGCATGGAGCGTTGATTTTTCCAAAACTGAACCATCAATGCTTGTGTCTGGTAGTGACGACTGCAAGGTATAGTAAGGGTACTTTTACTGCTCAAATTGAAGTGGTAGCTAATTTTTCTTATCTAATTCTTGCACGAACTTTTTGGCTGAAAAAAGGGAACAAATGCAACTATTAGATAAAAAGCAAATTCGATATTCCAATTCTACTGATTTTGTAATGCTTGATTTCCTGCGACCATGACAACCGTTCAAACTCTTGGGATTGACTTCAAGGCTGTTAGGAAATATACAAGGTGTGGATATTTTTTTCTAGTTTTGACATAGAGAGTTTAGTCATATTTATTTATCACGTCTAAAAGCAAAGTTGATGTCCCTACTCATGTCTTGATTTGCTGCCACCACGGGAACTGTGCAAGTCCTTATTCAAGGCTAACATATGAAAATCGAGTAAGAATGTATGTCCAACGATTCACAATGTAGATGGAAACCTAGTTTGAAGTTGCAGCTGAGAAGTCGTGGAACCAGGGTTGCATCATAGGAAAAAATGATTTGATTTAGCATGCTGCATCTAAGAAGATAACATGCTGAACTTATTTATTTGATTTCATTCATCAATACTTTTCTTGTTTACTTTCTCTGAGCCAAATATTCGTTCCTATACCTTCTTGCTAACAAGTAATAGAATTCAGGTTAAAGTGTGGTGCACAAAGCAAGAAGCTAGTGTCCTCAACATTGACATGAAGGCAAACATATGCTGTGTGAAGTTTAATCCTGAATCTAGCAAATGTGTTGCGGTAATATCCTCTTCTTGTTTTCTATTTCAACTCTACCCCTTTTATTTTCTTGGATGCGTTGAGTGTTAGAAATGGAAAACGAGTTAAGAATACTAGCCTATCTTCTATCTTAATAATGTTTTGGAATCCGTAATCATGTGAACCACTAGAAGCTGGAATAACTTACGTAGTTTTACTGTTCTTTACAACTCGCAGAACCCGGGGTTTTACTTATTCTCCGTATGTTCCTTGCTTGCTGTTTAATGGATTGACTTCCTACCTTTTGTTAACTATGTGCTTACTGGGTCCAATTCTTTAATCTGGATTAATTTTGGTGTACTTCTATCAGACCCTTGCATCACTGAAGTTCAGAAAAACTGACTTTCGGTAGGATAATGATATGCAGTTTCTCAATCCAAACTAATAGTAGTGATCCTGTTCCCTCCAACAGTTACTTTCCATGGACAAACCAAACAAGAGTAGACAAAAAATAGAATCCAACCTAGTCGGTTTAAAAAAATCATTTTTTTTAATAAAAATAACTAAATTACAATTCGTAATCCATAAAGGCATTTTGGTTAGTTATCCACCAAATGGATGAAAACCTAATAAAAACTAATGGATTGGACTAGTTGTTAGAACATCCAGGGGGATGATGGTAATTTCCCAAACACTGGAGAGTTATTTATAATTATACCCTTAGGGGAGCTCGTTGTAGTTTACCTAAAGAAATGCCTTGAAAGTAAAGTAGGTCAAGATAGAATTGAGCAGCCTGCAATATTGAATGATGCCATCTATGAAAAACTTGAATTGAAATTTACAAATATCTTTGAATATTGTTGGTTGTCTTTGTAATCTTCTCTTCCTCTGAAACACAATGCATTATAAGGTGCCATTTACTACGCAGGTTGGTTCTGCCGATCATCATATCCATTACTATGATTTAAGAAAACCTTGCCATCCTCTTCACGTGTTCAGTGGCCATAAAAAAACTGTCTCGTATGTAAAGTTTTTGTCCAACAATGAGCTTGCTTCTGCATCAACAGACAGTACTCTGCGATTGTGGGATGTGAATGAAAACTTGCCTGTAAGTTCCACAACAGATAATATATTCATCTCGAGCAACTTGATAGGACCTACAATAGCCACGACAAATCCCGTTACCAGAAACACATAATTACTTCTGGTTGCTGTGGTTTTAATATTTCATTTTACAAACTTATGAACCTTATTTTCAGGTTCGTACATTTAGAGGGCACACCAATGAGAAGAACTTCGTTGGTCTCACCGGTAACAATGAGTTTCTAGCTTGTGGCAGCGAAACAAATGAAGTGTTTGTCTACCACAAGGTGAGGAGATGCTACCACTTAAAGAAGCCTCTGCTTCATTAAACTCTTAATTGCTTTCATTATTTAGTTCATTTTAAAGTGAGGCAATCATCAGAATGTCAAACTTGTATACTCTTGTGAAACTCAGGCAATCTCCAAACCTGCGACATGGCATAGATTTGGATCGCCCGATGTTGAAGACAGTGAAGAAGATGCAGGATCTTACTTCATCAGTGCAGTGTGTTGGAAGAGTGAAAGCCCCACCATGTTAGCTGCCAACAGCCGAGGAACAATCAAGGTGCTCGTCCTCGCTGCTTGAGTTGTAAAGTCATTGTTTATGGATAACTGGCCAAAATAAATAAAATTTAGAGAATAAAACCTGCGTCATCCGAGTTTGAATATAATTGTTTTGTGATTACTGCGTGTTTAGTACAAGAGCGACGAGCAATAGTAATGCAAGATTCATATGATCTGGTAAGTTATCTGCATCAAAAAGTTGTACATTATGCATAAATCATCTGGTTAATTATACCAGCTTCCCATGGGAGTTAAGTCTAATGAAATTAGTAATTTATTCACTTTTAAACTTTAGAATCTTCACATATAGTATTAGTATCCCATTTCAAATTTATAACGGGTACGTATAATATTATTTTGTTTGAATGAATGGTGATACTTGAAAATTTCATGGTATGATAGTTTCTAAAGCGATTAACTATTATTAATTGAAATAAATTGAATACAATCATTTATGTCGGATAGTAATGTTTATGGGATAATAGTTTCTATGCTTATGGGGCTGTAATGTGCTTATTTATCGAAAATTTTAAAGGAAGGTTTCTGCAATTTCAAAGGAAAACGGAATATAATAAAACCAAAATTTCAAAGGGCCGTTTTCATAATTTCAAAATATATAAAATTTCTAGATATAATTTCAAATATTTTATAATTGAGATCCTCTCTCTCAAATTTTCAGAGAATCCTTTAGTTCAAAGCCCATGATTAATAATTGTATTGCGAATTAAAATTTATATAAACTTGGGCTTTGTAACTTGTTAAGATGATAAATTCATAATAAGCTCACACCAAATTTAAATCTTATAAAATTCTAAGATGGATTGATCCAATAAAAATACGAGATGTTTTTCTCGTGTTGGATCATTAATTTTGACATATAAAAAATAACTCGTTAAAATATGATGTAATTATATGATTAAATTCATAGATTAGATTGAGTTAAAAATTGAGAAAAAATATTGTGTACCACATGAGAATATGATGGAATGAGGACCGCCTTTTATATTTATGTAAGGTGTATGTCGGGATGAGTGTTTTATACTTATTCTTATCCCACATTGAAAGTCTGTGTACAATATAAACTCCTTAAAAAGTTCAATGTCCAAGTGATATTTGAAGAGAGATAATGACTAGAATGAACATGGAATTGCCCTATATGTGCGTAGCTGCCACTTGGCGTTAGCCATGGGTGTTGCGACAAATATTTTAGTCTCAATATATATTTTTTGCTACAAAAATATTTGAATTTATTTGGAATAAACAAAAATATGTTTCGTTTTTTGTCTTTAAAACCTGAAACCACCCATTTAATTAGCGGTTTTAGTCTCAATATATACTTTTTTGTATAAAAAATATTTGAATTTATTTGGCATAAATAAAAATATCTTTCGTTTTTTGTCTTTAAAACCTGAAACCACCCATTTAATTAGCGGTTTTAGTCGGAACATATATTTTTTTGCATAAAAAATATTTAAATTTATTTGGAATAAACAAAAATATGTTTCGTTTTTTGTCTTTAAAACTTGAAACCACCCATTTAATTAGCGGTTTTAATCTCAATATATATTTTTTTGTATAAAAAATATTTAAATTTATTTGGAATAAATAAAAATATGTTTCTTTTTTTGTCTTTAAAACCTGAAATCACCCATTTAATTAGCGGTTTTAGTCTCAATATATATTTTTTTGTATAAAAAATATTTGAATTTATTTGGACTAAACAAAAATATATTTTATTTTTTGTCTTTAAAATCTGAAACCACCCATTTAATTAGCGGTTTTAATCGCAATATATGTTTTTGCATAAAAAATATTTAAATTTATTTGGAATAAACAAAAATATGTTTTGTTTTTTATCTTTAAAACCTGAAACCACCCATTTAATTAGCGGTTTTAGCTGATTTAATTCCAGAATTTAATTCTAAATTTATTGTTGTTGGTTGTTGAAGCCTATAAAAAGGCTGCCTCCACTTTTCCTCTCAATTTTCCTCTCAAATCCGAGCAGTTTGTTTTTCAATTTTCTAAAAAGATTCTGAGTGTTTTTGAGGTAATTTTTGTATAGTACAATATTGATATAACTGAATCGTCTTACCCTGAAAAATATTGCATAATATATAGACAACGAGATATATAATTTTTTCAAGACAAATAGAAAAAATTCTATGATTCGATTGGTAACTACTTTGAACTGAGAGTTGTTACAGTACAACTCTCTTGTAAGTTTTTGATTTACCTTTTAGTAAAATAACAAACTAAGTATTTACTTGTTTGTTTCAACGTGTTTACTTTGCTAATTTTTATTACAACCTATTTGTTAAATTTGATTTGATTTTCAAAATTATATTACAAATTGTCGAATATTTTTTCCAACAATCTTGAAAAAATTATAATGTTTTGAAAAATCAAATTTTGTTGGAATAATGTACTTTATGGAGTTTAAATGCATTTTTTTTATTTATAAAAATAACTTGTTATAATCTCAATTACTTTTGTTTTGAAATTATTAAAATGACCAACATTGTTTCCGTTGCTATTCTTATTACCTTAAAAGTCGGCTTGTCCGGTCTGCTGAATAAGTTTTCAGGTCAAGTTTTCAAACGTTGACAACAACGAATGAAAATTTGATTGACGATGAAAGGACCTCTTTTGGTGATTCAGGTGATTAGACCTGAACCAATTTGACTGAGTGGGATCAAATAAGTCGAGGTGCTATTTTGTCAGCAATATCAAAACGCTCTTTGATGTCTATTGTCCCAACTCTTACACCGCAAAATCATTATGGGATGAGTTGGAAAAGAAATAAAATATTGAAGAGCAAGGGCTCGAAAAGTATTATGTTTCCAAGTTCATAAAGTATCATATGGTTGTGGGAAGATCTGTAACTAAACAAACCAATGAGATTATCGACCTTGAGCATGCTCTATCTGATGCTGAGATGAAGCTTCTTGAGAAATTTCTGATTATGTCCATAATGGATAAATTTCTTAAATATTGGAAAAAAATGGCATGTCACTCAAGCATAAAAAGGGGAGACTGTATTTGAATGATCTTATAGTCGCGATCAGTGTATACAAAGAGAACAACCAATTTAATAATCGGGAAAAAAATAAGTGAATAATGTGAACACAAACTAAAAAACTATCAATAAAAACAAAGCTTTAAAAAATAAGAAACCAAAAGTAAACAAATCCTACTAGAACTATGGGCAGGTTGGACACTGAGAATTGTCCATCTAAAAGAGCGAAGACTAGGTATGTAACTGTCAACATGGTTATGGGGGGTTATGGCGGTGCCAACACCTTAGAAGCAAGTGGAGGGTATGTTTTGGTACAACCCGAATTCCTAATTGTTTATGAACTTTTTGATCGGTCGATTGACACTGAAGCAAATGTACACATTCCTGGTCTGCAAAACGAACTTTGACAACCTGATCTACTTTTGAAGTCGAGTTATGTGCATTGAATATAATTGGTACTGAGGCTGAATGTTTGTATGGGTTGTTATTACAACTTCCTTTATAAGCCAGCCTCTTCAACCTATTTTTGTATATTATGATAGTTAAATCACAATTGCAAAGGTTTGGAGTCGTATATACAACCAAAAAACTAAAAGTCACATCCAAATTAGACTTGAGTCTATAAAGGATTTAGTGTCAGACAGAAATAAACATTGACAATATGGGAACAAAGTATGATGTGGCCAATCTTTAGACAAAAGGATTCGACTTTCACTAGTACAAAAACCCAGATTGCGAATGGTATGGAAAACCCATCAGTAACATATCTGCAGTAACAACCCAAGCTTCTAAGTAGAGATCCCACAAAGAAAATTGAATGTGGTATTAACAAGTTGTAAGGTATGTTAGAACACCATTATAGATTGATACTTTGTATTTGGAGTCTATCCCCTTGTAATTTTGGAAAGTGCTAATGTTGCAAAAACAATAAGAAATTTCTCTAAATGGGGCCAAGTCTTTTAGACGAGATGATAGCATTGCATCTCTGGAGATGCCCAACTAAGTGAATGCAGTTGTTTTGCTGCATCCAAGAAATTTGGTTATTCCTGAAAGCATTTGTAAATAGGATCATGATATATAGCCTAAAATATCAACTGTAAAGATTAACTCAAAATTGATAGCTTTTTAATATTGACAGACGTTGTCATAATCACGGGCTCAAATTCAAGATTCAGTTCTATTTGACCAAGTGATAGTTGATGTTAGATAACTTAGATGGTGGTTCAAACCGGAAGGTAACATTGTTAAAAGCAGGTTACAGAAGCTTGAGTTTAAAATCTATAGATTTGTGATGGATTGTAGTAATTGGCATAATTAGTTGTTAATTTGTAACAACAATGTGACCTAAGATATGAATGCAATTACATGATTAAATTCATAGATTAGATTAAGTTAAAAGTTGAGAAAACATGTCGTCCCACATAGGAATATGATGAAAAAATTGATGGTCTTTCATGTATATATACGTGGGGTGAGTGTTTTTACACTCATGCTTGTCCCACATTGAAAGTTTATGTACAACAAAAACTCCTTATATTAAGTTTAATGTCTAAATAATCTTTGAAATGTTATGGACACTAAAGTGAACATGGAATTGCCTTGTTGCCCTACCCGGCTCCAATTGTGGCGCGAACGTTTGGATAATTTTCAGTTTCTGTATATATATTTTTGCAGAAAAAACATTCAAATTCTCTAGGATGGACAAAAATCTATTTTTTTTCTTTCAAACCTAAAACCGCCCATTAAATTAGCCGTTTCAACTGGTTTAATTCCAAAATTGAATTCCAATTTTTGAAGCCTACAAAAAGACTGCTACCACTTCAAATTAGAAATACACCAAGCACCAACACAACCTCTTTCTCTCTCAAATTTCCGCTCAAATTCGAGCAGTTTGTTTTTAAGTTTTCTAAAAGGTATCTAAGTGATTTTCGATATGTTCTTTGATATAATGCAATTCCAATAGAATGAAAATGTTTTATTCTGAAACAAGTTACATACTAACCAATGCAGATAGAAAAAGGGACGTATAATTTTTGCAAGGCAAACAAAAGAAATTATATGACTCGATGGGTAACTGCTTTGAACTAAGAGTCCTTACAATACGACTCTCTTGTAATTTTTTATTTACGTTTCAATAAGACAACATATCTAACTGCTTGCTTGTTTATTCCAACGCGTTCGCCTTGCCAATTTTGGTTTCAATCTGTTTGTTATAATTCCTTTGATTTTCTCGAATTGTTGAATACTTTTTCGAACACCCTTTAGGTTCGGGATTGCTCGGATTACGTCCAAGGAATGTCGGAACTTTCAATGTCTAGGACTGTAGTTTAAGGCAACGGGGAAGACCATCTTTTCTTGACAAGATTCAGACATGTAAAGAAAGGTTAGATGATTGGCAGCGACAAAGTAGTGGATTCTTTGGCTGGAGAAGCAACTATTGATCATTAGGAAGGGGAGCATTCACTCGCACGATGGGCTTGAGAAAGGAACATTCAAAGGTGTATTGGAAACAATGTGGCAAAGCACTAAAATACATTCTTCTTCCATGAATAGGCCAATAAGGGACGTAAGATGAATAAGATTTAGAGGCTCAAAGATAGAGATGGGTTATCACAAAAGGTGGATCCAGAGATGAACTAAGATTTGTTACTACCATACTCCGAGATGGATAAGAAAGGCAATTTTTAGATGGCACTCGTGCCCGGTGGTGTGCCTCCAATTTTCAATCATCATTTTTGGCCATGATCTCATTTCGGTTGTGTTCTCAGTGTCTTACTCTTTCTTGTTCAATGGTTATGAGTTTGGATCCCTCTCCCCCACCAAAGAAGGGGATTCTCTTTCTTATTGTGTGCAAAAGCATTTACTCATTACTCTGCCAAGTAGAACGGGATGGTCACATCAAAGGAATGCACCCG
Organism: Sesamum indicum; assembly: GCF_000512975.1. NCBI lineage: Eukaryota > Viridiplantae > Streptophyta > Magnoliopsida > Lamiales > Pedaliaceae > Sesamum > Sesamum indicum. Next base: position 2,434,839 of record NC_026152.1, read on the forward strand.
GAGGTTTGCAAGTTGCAATAACCGCTGTCCTTATCAATCCCAGCGACATCATTGATAATTTGTTTCTGGAATGTTGATGGAGCAAACATCCTTCGCATCTCTTTGGGAAAGAAACGAATCAAGATTCTTATCACTAGCATTTTTAAAATGGTCAGTATCGCATCACAACTACTTTACTGCTTGGAAGCAGCAAAACTCAGCCTGTTCGAGTTCATAAACACTGTTGGTAGCTCATTTGGAAAGCCAAGATCCCGAGTAAAGTACGGTTAGTTTGTTCGGAAACTTTGCCTGAATGTTGTGCCAACTTCCACTAACTTGCTGAACCTCCCGTCTCGTTTTTCACAAGATGAAGACTACTTCCTGAAATGTCACCATGCACGACAAGGTAGGCCTTATCTCTACCGTTGCAATTTATTTCTACAGGAGACAGACCACACAATATGATTCACCATGTTATGGACACCTGGAGATAGATGACCGAGACCTCTTCCTTACGCTCTGCTGGTTTATATGGTGGGGCCACGACAAGAGAGCTATGGAGGCTGAGTACATGCCCCCAGACCACATTACTACCTCAGCTCACAGCTTCTCTCAAGCTAGCTTTTTGCCGGCCCAAGGCCAATGCATGCTCCTCTGATCAGGCGATCAGGCTCCAAGCACATTTAAAATGAACTTCGATGAAGCACGTTCAAGAACTCGGGACATTGCAATTCTTGTGGTAACTAGAAATAGTGATGGGGATATCATTGCCTAAATTCTCATATATTCCAGTGGCGAGAAATAGTGATGGGGCTATCATTGCCTGGATGCTCATATATTCCAGGACATGGCTGACTGTGAAACAGCTGAGGTGTTTGCCGCTAGGGGAGCTAGTTACAAATTCAGAGTATAATCATCTTCAAAAGCGCATGCCTTAGCCTCGTCAATGAGCTCCTATCTTTAGCTCAGGATCTCTCAATAACCGCTCAATCATGCATCTTACATGCAATGAATTCTTGCTCTTCTATTTCATTTCTACATATTAGTTGTAGACTCAACTCTCTAGCTCACAATTTGGCTTAAGCATGCTTCACCTCGGGTCGGCGGTTTTTCAATCTCGGCTACTGAAGTCCAAACTTGTCACTTGTCTGATTCTCAATTTGGTTGTTATATATTGATTGCTTTTTCCCCTGAAATAAAAAAGTCGGCTACTGAAGTCCAAACTTGTCACTTGTCTGATTCTCAGTTTGGTTGTTATATATTGATTGCTTTTTCCCCTGAAATAAAAAAGATAACGTGACATTCATATGTACTGGACTAAGAATTTACTCACGCACACGTCATACCCATTAACGAGATTCGAGCAAAGAAATCCTATGTAGCCATACATAAAACATGATGACGAATCATTGAAACAAATCCTATGCAGACGGACATTAAAACATGACGATGAATCATTGCAACAGAACCAACTCATAAATCAACAACATATCGTCATAAGGAAGCTTGAGAGTACCCCAAGAATTGTCAAATCTGTGAAGTATTGGTTTACATTGTGCATTTATATACAAGGAGGGCATTTGCATGGCTAAGTTAGATAAAGCTATGAGCCTAGGGAGATATCAAGAACACAATGAAAGAATTAAAAGGAAAAACGACCTAAAAGATCTCCAACTTAATAGGGATCAAGTCCCCAAGTTTCTGGGTTTCTTTTTTTACCACAACAGTAATCTACTGTACAATTATCCTGATGCAGAAACTACTATGAACAACCGTCCCGCATATATACAGATCATATTACCCGTTGAAGAGTGTTCTTCTCAGGTTGCCTTTGTACGGTTGTCATCTATTCTTTTTGGATCCCACCTGGTGATGGGATTCTTTCCTGCCGGTTGGCTGCAGCAAGTAAACATAGAATGAGGTGAACAGTCGGTAATTCAAAGAATTATTTCATCATCTGCTACCGGTATACAACGTTCATTTGGAGTGCTCTCTTGGCCGCAATGTAATATATTCTACATTGGCAATAGGCATAAGGTAACAGTTTCATATTATTTCGATGTAAGAAAATCTTACATTCATGTTAATCTGTAAAGCAAAAGTTTAAAAGTAAAAAGCTATAATGCACCAATTTAATTGCAGCAAGTTAGAGAAAATTCTTAAGCGGCCACGCCTTTGAAGTTTGAGACAACTTCCACAATCAACTCATTAACTAGAAATTTCAGTTTTGTATTCCGAAATGATATGTGATTGTCAGAATCACCCCTTCTTTTTTTGCAATCAGAAAGAAAATGATGGACATTTGGCATGATTACTCACAATTATTTGAGCGTCAGAAGTCTGCCCACTCTGACTATTTCTTTCAGAACAAACTCTCCTGGCTGCACATGATAATCTGTGGTTGAACTCCTTGATATGATTATAGATGCTGATGTTCATTGCATTCAAGAAAAGTAAAGAGTCAGACACCAATCCAACAGCCAAGTACCAGAAAGTAAATCCAGAAAGCTGAATTTGTGCCTATGAATCAGAACGGTGATCCATCCAAGAGTACTTCATTACATTTTCTGTATTAAAAAATATATAACCTTAGATCCTGTCCAAGTTTATAATCTAGTTAAGGGTTCTTTTGTTGGCAGCATATAACGACAGTTGGGTTAGGAACCAACCAGAGGTTCACTAAATGTTTGGTGACATACAAAATTGAAACAGCAGAGGGGCTTTAGTAATTTTGGTCGACTTAGTGGAGGATGATAATAAACATTTCAATAACCATATTAGAAACTAACAAATCAGAGTTAAATATGAATCATAAAACACTACTTTCCCTGTTAAAAATACCACGAGTAAATCCACTAACATATGTTTGATGCACACCTATACCTCACTTTTACCCCTATTTACCATAGTCATCTACAACCTGTCCCTGTGCCAATTTCCCCAAATTAACCTAACCATTCCAACTTTCAATAAAACATATTCCGTAAATCAGAAGGTGTGAAGGAACAAGAAAAAGACATCTTACAACTTGGCATATTGGAGTGAAGGTCCCGTGCATGGGAAGATGATACAGCTTCAGATATAACATTTGATTCAAAATGCAGTATCCTATATAAAGTTCAAACTCAATTTATTTCGTTTATCATGACCTTATTGGACACTTCAGTTTGTTTCCCACGTGCGCTATTGTCAGGTGCTCAACCTCACCTTTGCATGTCCACAAGCTATATATATTTGACATCAGTGAGTGTAAAATTTGGGAGGGATGTATACCATTCGTGTTGGTGCGAGAAGTACAACAATTACAAAGAGTGAGAGAAGGAAAAAGGAAGTCAGAGGTCATACAGAAGGTAATGGGTTTCTGGACATGGAAGGCTAATAAGTCTGGGCTAATATTTGCTCTGGAGTTATCCCTACCCATAAATAAACACGTCGGTGCAACTATCAGGCATGATGGACACAAGTTCAAGCTATGTTGCAAGTGCTACTTAACCTGTGCTAGAGAGATTTCACCTCTGTACCAGAACACATTGTTTACCTTTTCGTTGTACCTTAACACATGATTCAACGATTATACGAAGAATCACTTCCATTTACTAAACCAGGTGATTCTCAACTTCTGCTTCAAAGACTTCAGAATGCCAGGTCATCTATCCCCTAACTCTAAAGTCTAGAAACGCTATGTATGTGCAGAACACTCAACTTGTGTTTAAAAGGATCATTTAATATCAAAGGAAGCGGAAAGTCTGCTTTCCAGCTAAATAAACCTTTCATACTAATATTTGCTATGGGCCAAAATCTAACAATTGAAACACACTCTGCTCTATAATCACATCATCTCCACCATGCTTCACTTGCCACATCATTTTTTGCACCAAGTTAAGAAGTAACTTACTACTAGATCTTACAACAACCATAGTTTGAAACATTACCTACTCCCTACCTTGTACCATTGAATTATTCCAAAATGTAACCTCCATTTTTCTCAATTTATATTCTACCTAACTCTCAGTAGCTATTTCGGAATCTAAAAATTCATGTTGTTCACACATTGTGTGACATTCTTGATGAACATCCAAGTATGCGAAGTTTGCAACATAAGCAAGCACTCCCTCAACTGGGCAATAAGCAAATAAACATTTACATTTAAACTGAGAACTCAGAAACAAAAGATTGAATTAATACCTTAGTCGGTGTCTGTTGCAGGCTGTGAAGAAAGCCACAAAACCATGAAGAATACTTCGGAGAGCACGGAATACCTGATACAAAAGAACCCTGATAAGTGAACCAAGCATGTAGCACCAATTACAAGGTCAATTCTTACAAAAAACCACCTGGGAGAAAAGGTCATTCCACAGAGAACGCCACATTGAAACCTCGTACGAGCTCACTGTTGACTCAACATCCCTGGTAAAATTGAAAATGCTGCTCGCAAATAGCCAAAAATCTCCAACTAAACCACATACAAATGTACACAAGAAAGCCACGAGGCTAAAAACTCCAAAGACCAGTCGAAACGGAGCATAAAGAACTTCCCACAGAATCCAGATTATTGGATATATAACACATGTTGCTGCGATCAAATACAATACACAAAAGAATCATAGTATTAATAGTCTTCGAAATCTAGAGCATAGAGAAGTACTAATAAAATATTAGCTTAGAGGCAGTGCTAACTCACCAACATTCCACAATACCACCAAGATATACCATAGTGGCAACAGTAAAATCTCGACAATGTCTCCTACCAATGTAAAAGAAGACTCCACCACCATCCAAGTGACCGAAAAGAAACTCACTGCTAGTTGAACAAACATACTCCAAAGAGGAAGGAATAATTCCAAGAACTCAGCAAAAGGTCCAGCCATTGGCTCTATAACGAACGAAAGACATGAACGAACAGTCCTTGTCACCATGAGAAACCACTTGATAGCCTTCTGAGAATTATGAAGGAACAACATAGTTCCCAAATACTTTATTCTCGAAATCATTTCCAATGTTTCGATCCAATCAAACAGGGGTCCAAACAATCTAGATGCTGTTGCCTTAAGGAGGGGTACATTCTTGTACAAATCATAGAATCCAACGAGAACAGTGACGATTGATATAAGCACATAAAGAACTCTTGCCAAAGGACACATCCATGGACGATAAATATGGCAAAATACTGGGTAAGATTGAAGGAAAATAACCCAAGACGGAAGTCCAGCTTCAAGTAGAGTAAGTAACCGTAAATCAGACATAATTATGTCCTTCAGTTTAAATGGAAGGTCGTGATCGTCAAACCGAAACAAAATCAGAACATCCCTGTACAGAGTTGGGTCATGCGTTTCTTGACAATCACTTGGATCAGTGGCCTGCGACATTATCTCAACAGTTGCCTCTTCTTCTTCTCCCGAACAAATCCCAAGGTCACAATAAAGGGATCTCATTACTTTCCTTCTTTTGTATGGAGTATTAGGGGGAGGTGGTGTCAGTAGTCTATTTGTCCTATTTACCTTCTTTACAGGATAAACGCTAAAACTGCTAGTCAGGGGAGATTCATCTCCAACATACAGCTCATCACTTATGTCATCAGTATCAGTGTTGTTTGTCCTAGGGAAACTTTCTTGAGCATCATGGAAAACCTCCCCTGCTACAATCTCAAACTTAGTACTAGAACAAATAAAATTTTGAATAATTGAACTGACATTGAGATACTGGTGGCACACTTGATATGAGGTAATTTTAGAAATACCTAATGTAGCATCCAAATGCTCTTTCAAAAGAATCTGTTCATTGAGTGTCCCTGGGAACCATGAACATATCAACCTTGCTGCTTGTGTTATGCTATCAAATTCCCATCTTCTCATGACTTTAGCCTCTATTGCAAGTGACGTATCCGTCTGAACAAGGCATACAAAGGAATGGAACTCAGACGTCATGGAACAGATGTCAAACTACAGCACTTAAATGAATACCTCAAATAATAGCTACCTGAAGCTCATTCAAATAGTTAATACCACGTACATCACTCCAAGCAACCTCAAACACAATAAAGCCGTACAAGGTTCTATGCAACTTGCTGTTCGCAATCAAAGAATTGCGAAGCTTCTTTACCGGTAGCAAAGCCCTCTTCCTGGACAACATCAAAGCATCAATCAATGAGAACCACTTTTTGAAGTTTCTGAATTTCCCTGTGTTTGATGAGGAAGAAGCCTGTAACTCTGAAAGTTCTCCTATCATCTTTCTGTCTTTCCTCCCTTTCGTGTTCGCGAAGGGGGACAACCTAGACTGTATAATTATCAGAAAAGCATTTTCAAAACCTGAGTTAGTGACTAAAATTAAAGATCCGGAATCCTGCTAACTAGAGTGAGGCAAAGATGCTTCAGCAACCTTAGTAACCATCAACTGCCACAAATGTGTAGGCCGCGACACAAGATCTTTTAACCATGGCCTATTGTCCACCAAGATATAGAATTTTCCACTGTCAGAGGCCATAAATAGGCTGAGATGTGAAAGATAGGACTGTAAATCCCTGAAAAACATATCATGGTAAGTAATCAAATTGAGAGCCACATGCACCATCAATTTTAAACATAGGCAAAAAGATGAAGGAGATTATGCTCAGCACCAAACTTAGACGAAGGCACAGGGTATACATAATGGTATATGGCATGGAATTAGACCAGGACAGGATTCCTCAACACAACCTCAATCCCATGGTCTCGTCAGGTAAAAATCACCACGTGATAAGCCCAACAGGCAAATTAGTCCTGCTGCTCGACAGTAACACAAGACCTCAAGGAGCAAGTGAGAGTTGCAGGAGCTTTACCCAAACAACCACTCAGAACTATCCTTTATCTTGGACTCAGAAGCATATTCCAGTACATGAACGATAGGAGAAGACACCAAATGGGCCCACAGGCCTATCTCCGTTTGGAAAGTCAACAGGGCCCAGCCAGTAAGAATAAAACCATTAAACGCTGACTCTCCACTTCTTTATATGCTTCATTCTAACCAAGAACCTGGAGCTAAGTTGCATTATATATCCGTAACAAATTGCAAAAAACCGATATTTATAGGTGATTTAAGCTGTGGAGTTTGCAACATCCCATACACGGCAGCAAGAAATACTTGTACTAGTCAGTTAATTTCATCAGTCAACCCAATCAGTACTATCCTTTATTCTAAAAAGACTTGGAACTCATTTTCTTGGAAAGTAGACGTCGAGTAATTTTTGGATTTATATTTCAACGGGAAGAGGGGAAGAGGGGAAAAGGGAACATCTAGTCCTGATCAGAAAGAGGGAGGAGAAGCAATAGAGAGAGAGAGGCTGGAGAATAGAAGCTGAGGTCCTCTAGCACTGGCCTAGAGGACAAATCTAGCCAATTAGGACATGGTTACTTCAGATCATTAGCTTGTATTGGACTAATAATATAGGCTAGTCCAATATTTACTAGGTTGTGGTCGGTTTGGCCAATAACTCCTTTTGCACATTGAAGTAAACAAAAAGTAATTTATTAAATAATAATCATATTACACACATAATTCGACTTCAATCATATCTTTCATTAATCATATCTTTTAAGTAAGCATGCTCTTAAGGTACCGGTAACCGAAGATCCACTATCCCGCAAAAACTGAAAATTTTCATATCTGGAAGAAGCCTCCAAGCCATGATTTCAGGAGGATAAGGACTGTAAATGTGAATCTGAAAATACATACACTTAAGCTATGTAGTCATTTCACCACCAAAAGGAAAAATACATTCTAGGATTGTTTTCAGTTAAAAGGGTATGATTTAATAAAAAAAGTTCTTCATACATCACACCTATGATTTACTAACAGATACAAAGTTTTTAACCTTGCAAAACTGAACCCACCACTATCGCATTACCTCTGCACATTATACAGAGAACCAATACCATCTAACACAGGCCAAAGGCCAAGTACCTTAAATTACATTCCAGACAAGAACATGCACATACGATTGTAATCTTAAGAGACATTCAAATGGCTTATCAACAATAAAAAAAAACCAGCTCCACGAATGTGCATGCATATGACGCATCAGCAAATGAAAGAGTCAACAAATTCAAACACAGCACATAAGCCTTCCAAAACTACATTAAAACCCAGAATTGAAAAGATGATTTTACCCTATTTGTAAGCCTGTTAACGGAAATACACAGCGGCCATTGTCTCCGTTCCCCATCGGCCACAAAATGAGTCCTTAAACCTCCCTTATTTCTCAAACTTACACCAGCCACCTCTGTTCCATCAGATTAGGAACAAATTCACAACATTGATCAGCAACTAAAAGATGATCCAGCCCCCCCAAAAGTGAATATATTCGCAAAGAGAAGGAAGCAAAACCTGAAGGAAAGAATGCTGAAGGAATCTGATCAAGGAAATTCCATAACAATTCCTCACAAGAACAAGCAAAACAGCAAGCACCACCGCCAAACTTCATTAAACAAAAACGAAATCCAAGAAGAAAGGCGTAAAAGAGTTGGGCAAAAGCAGAAGCAACCGACGGCGAAAATTGATCTGATGCAGGAATCAAAAGGGCAGGAACAAGCACGCCCACCGATACAGACACGGGTCCCCTAAAGAATGTCAATACTGAGACGACTCTCTACGGGGAAAAAATCAGCAGAAACAATAAAGGCCCGCCATTAATATAATGCAAGATTTCTAGAATTTATTACAGAGGGTATAGGAATTGGGATTTGGAATAAAGGGTTTTACTTTGCTTATGGGAGAGGTGGTGGGCATAGAGCAGGGACACGTTGACTGCGTGTCTTTGTGCGTCCTCTGTGTGTGTGTGAGAGAGAGATAGGGAGATTGATTAGAGAGAAAGCGACGTCATCCGGTTGAACCATTGCCATCAGATTTTGTTCTGATCCAAAAAGGGTAAAATGGTAATTCACTCCAGGCTTCCCGCCACCGCCAGCCGTGTAACTGTTAACATGGGATATATCATATATCCTCATGTCATGTGGCCTCCCTGTTTTTATTACAATATATATATATATATATATATATACATATACATACATATACCCTCATGTATTTTATAATTTATATTCAGTTTTAATGTAATAAAATAATGACAATTATTGTAATTTTTCGGATCCAACATTCTGAAAAAAAAAATTCATAAAGATCACGAAAATGTAATTTAAATAATTACAGTTGATAATGGGGTGAAAATTTTATGTGGGATTTACGATATATTAATAGCTGTAATTAATTAGGATTTCGATAATTTTCAAAAGTCACGCCTTAATATCATTTTTACTTTGATTTATTAGTTCAGATATTCCATTTAATCACCTTCAGTTCTTTGTTTAGTTTATTTTGAAGCGGGTCGGTATAATTAGTAGCTAAAACTCATTACTATATCTGATTATGGTTGGATTGCAATTCTAAAATTATTTATACCACCCCTCGTCGTGCCGAGTTAAGGAGGCCTAAGTGATATAGTCGATGATATAGATCAAGGTGCTTAACTCCTTCACTCGGCCTTAGGTTGATGTGTTGATCTAGTCGTACTTGCACTCGTAAAAGTCGATAAGAGTAACAATGGATGTGTCTCAATTACATCCTTCCGATACTCAACCTGGTAAGGTTGGTACGAGAAATAGTTATTAAATGCAATAACAGAATATATCTGGCATTTGAGATTACGCGTTCATAGAATGGTCGAACTGCACGACCCAATCTGGGCTACTAATCCGAAGATGATATGAAGATCACAAGTAGTTATTGAAAAAATGGTGATTAAAGTTAAAATTCTAATTAATGAATTTATTTCGATCAGAGCAAATGATTAGTCCGATGTGCAATACACATCAAGCTCGTCACACGAGAATACTGATGGATGGCTCCCAATCATCATCAATCGTGTAAAGTAGACCAGATACGTGTCAATCACTAAGGTGGTCGATACTTCAATTGTAATGATGTGTCTATTCTAATGAAATGATATGTCCTTTAAGTAAAATAGTAAATGATGCATCCATCGGGATAAAAAAATAGCTATTCTACTCACAACGTCTTCCATTTTTCAATCGCACATGCTTATTCGGTGTTGCATTTCCAGTTTCAATAAATAGGTCCATCCCATTTCAATTTATTGTATCAATTGGAAAAGCATTTAAGAGCACTTCAAAATATTTTACAAAATCAGCATTTCGTCTTTTATTTAAAGAATTCCAAAACACTTCTCTGATTCCCTGTTTTTCAAGATTCGTAATGTCAGTCATTGTATTTCAGAGTACAATTATAATTAAAACTCAAACATCATTGCGGGGCAATATTATCATAAAGTAAAAGAGTCCGACTCTCGATTCGATCAAATGAACACAATTATCGCACTATAGATTCCATTCAGAAAAATGGAATGATTCTCAAAAAAATTATGCAACTATAGCAAAAGGATCCTAGCTATAGTCAAGTGTGTTTTGAAATTTCAAGATGATTTATACAATAATTTTTTTTTGATTATGACAGACTGCAAAGCAGCCAAATTTATGTTTCAAAAGGATTTTAGACATGATGTTTCTAAACAAATGTTTGCAAGATGGCAGGCTCAATTAGCCCCATTTGATTTTGAAAATACTTTATAAAAAGGGAGAAGATAATAGTCTTCCAGATTTCTTAACTCGGGAATATTTTAATAAATGACAGGCATGAACTCCCGAGATCGGGGATCTTCCTCTTATAGAGGAAGAGGTGGTCGAGGCAAAGCACTTGAGATTATATCTCAAAATGGAAAACAAAAGCTTATAGCTATGGATTTAACACAAGATCATGAATATCAGGCATTCTTGGAATATAAAAAAGGTCAGCAATCTCAAACTGAAGGGAATGATAGTCCCTCATATGCCAAAATAATTGGTGATGAAGAATCTGAATCCAATAATATTGGATTTTCAAAAACCCAACATAAAGAAATTATATTTCTTTTGGAAGAAAAAGATTTAAAATGGAAAAATGATCCTTGGGTTTTAATGCAAAGGTATTTGGATAATTCATCCTTACCAGCAAGGACTTATAAGTCCAGATTCTTTTATGAACAAATACTTGTTCAAGATGGCTCATGTGAAATATCACATTTTACGAGTACTAATAAAGAAATTTATAATTTCAGCAAAATGATTATAAAAAAGGTTATACCTTTGGAAGATTGGGGAATTTCTCCTATGAAAGATAAAGAAATTTTGATTAATAAATCAGCAGTAAAGTATAATTGCTGGGATTACTGCGATGCCTTTATGAAGGTATTAGATTATGAAAATGATAAGCACAAACATTCATGGTTTATAAAGGTTTGTGCCAATGTTTATAACACTGATATCCCACACTGGTTTATACACTGGTTTTACTATTTTGGTCCCACTCTAAATATTTTACCTGAGAAAATAAATTTTTTTTTTGATAAATGGGTGGATATTTCACCACAATTGATAAAGAAACAAGAAGCTAAGCTATTCATAGAGGGAATAGCCTCATATTTCTTCTTCATTGAATTTTCAATACCCTGGATCTGGAAATGGACGCCAGAAATTGGTCAGACAGATGCTGGAATTCCTTGCTTATACAAAATATCCCATATTAAATTTCGGGATAAAATGATGAAGACTGATCCTAATACAAAGGAAATATTTGGAAAAGAGACAATGGATCTCCTTCAGACGAAAATAAGCGTCTATGAAAATCAGAAGGAAGATATTGCTACCCCATCTCCTTTCGATCATATCTCAAGGAAATTCAAAATGAAGTCAGAATTTCTGACTAAAGAGCATATGGTTGCTGCATATGTGGAAGAAATGAAAAAGGACCTGATGGCACATTTTGGGGAGGATAATAAATCCACCAAATCAGACTCAACTATGGCATATGAATTCATGTAAGATGCTCAAGATCCTAATGACGTTGAATTCGAGGATATTTTTGAAGCTATCAAGGAGACCTTGGTAGAAAAGATTCATAAAAAAGACATGGAAGAATCTTCCTCAAACCAGGCAAGAACTGGGAGAAAGTCTGATTAAAGAAGGCATCAATGCATGATTATCAGCAGTCAAATGACGCATTAATAAGCCATTAATAAGATGACGTAATCAATGACGTCAAAGCAGACAGAAGGCCGGAAATTTTGGCTTTTCTACTATTCATTTTTGACTTTTAGTTCAATTATTATTGAAACTGTAGCACTTTTTCCTGAAATATCGGTCTTATACTGTGTAATACACGGTTTCTACTGTACTAAGTAGGAATAGGCCCTGTAGAATAGGCTCCTCTGCATTCTATAAATGCAGATGTTTAGGGCGTTAAGGGCAGAACCTTAGAAGAAACCTCTCTTTTGTTTTCTCTCTTTCTCTCTTGCTCATGTGTTGAGCAATCCCTTCTCATTGTAAATCTATATATTGAAATAAAAGAAGTTTGCAACTACATAAGGACTACTGTAAGTTTTACTCGCTTTATTTTAATTTCTGTATTTTATTTATAATCTTATTTTTTTGTTCATGGATAGCCTTATAGGCTAACCAATTCATGTGTTGATTCCTAACTGTTAATTACACTAGCATGAATTTGGCATCATGAATAATTAGGACTCATCAAATTTATAGGTTGGATAATAATAACTGGCCTTGACATAAAAATTATGTTCTAAATATATAGCTCCTGGTAAGACCCCGGTCATAGCCATGTTAAAGGCGTTTTTAGGGGCAGTTTGGAGTATTATATTTGGATATAAATTTTATGAAAAGTTGTCGGTTATTCATTATCTTGTAAAATTATCCTATCCCTGCCTGATGATGATCCTGGTTGTAATGGTATCAGAGCCATGGTAGTAGTAATTAATATGTTATGGATCAACACATGACTTTATTTATGCATCACATGAACATACTTAATAAGAATTCTAATATTAAAAATATTACAAATGAAAATATATATTTTAAATAATTCTACATTTATAATTAATAATTAAAAACTAAGCAAGACATTGTAAAGAATCTCCAGCTCATTATCTTCCACAGTATTTCACTAAGAAACTTTCATATGAAGTCCAAATTCTTATCCATTTTGATCACTCCAACCACCAAAAACAAAAGATTTTCAAGTCCAAATCCCATAAAGTTTGAGGGCAACTTTTATTTTTTAAATGAGATTAACATGGTATATAAACTAGTTAAAATATGTGAAAAATTTAGAAACTTATAAGTAATTTTAGAAAAATAATGAATTACTAATTTATTTTTAACACGCTCTTTCAATTTTGCTCTTGTAAAAATTAAGATATGTACTTACCTTTTTGTTTCACCAAAAAAAAAATGTAAAACTTAAGAAATTATCAATTAGTAATAATTTATAAATTCCATCATCTTATTTTATGCAAATGATTCCACATGTATATGTTGATAATACACATTTATTTATAAGGGCAAAAAAATATATATATATATAAGCCATATAATAAATACATACACCTCACCATACTACATAATTTCTAACACCATTATAAATATTCAAAATATTATTTTTTACACCAAATTACTATTCTTGATTTAACAACACATCCTAAAAAATTCTCTCTCTTAGACCTAATTTCACCCGGTGAGCAATTGTGCCGAGAGGCAAATTCTCATTTCATAATTCTACTAAAATCATACCCACATCATTGGCACTGTCTGCGGGAATACATTATCCCGACATTGAGAATGCAGACCAAATCCTGAGCTCGCGATGTTCATGGGGTGGAAACCACCCAAGAAGCACGAGTGAATGGAGCAGGTCAAACCCCACCCTATGAACAGTCACCACCCCATGGGGAAGTTCTTCCACCTCGTGAATAAGCCTTACTCAATGGAGAAGGCCCCACACCCCGTGAACAAGCCCCACTTAACGGAAAAGTCTCTCCACCCCATGAACAAGCCGCATTCCCAAACCGTGTAGAGCCACCCCTTCCAGGTGTTCCACCCTAAGAAAGAATGATACATCTAAGCAAGAAGCCTTAATGGCTCTAATCCACGATGCGTCCACACGAGCGGGTGCACAAGCAATAGCTCAATTTGCAACTCATCACCCCATGAACCCTCTCCCTCTTCCTCCTCACCGAAGTCGAGTATTACCTTCGACTCCCAAGGAGCAGAAGCAAGAAGAGGCAAATAGTAGAGTCTCCCGATTTGAAGTCGCTCAGATGCAAGAGGAAAACCCCCGCCAATCACTACAACCCTCCGCAACCCTACCATTAAAAGCAATCGATGATCTTTACCTTTCCCTAGCCGTAGCCCCTTCGAGACGTAGCCCTTTCTCCCCCACAATTTTAGCCGAAGCGCTTTCAGTAAGCGTTATTACGAATACGATGGAACGGGGGGACCCACAAGAATTCTTGGATAAATTTTATGCTAAAATTGATTGGTATAACTTGTGCGATGCCACCTACTGCAAGGTCTTCCGCACTATGCGCTTTAAGTGTGCTTTGGCGTGGTTCAACCTGCCCACCGAAACTATCTCCAGCTTCGAACAGTTGACCCAACATTTCATGCACCACTTCTCCATGAACAAGAAAGTTTCAAAACCGGCCGCATATTTGTTCACCATTCGCCGGAGAAAAAAATGAGCCGTTAAGATTACGTTTAAAGGTTTATGGCGGCAATGCACAAGGTGCCGCATGTCAATCATGAGTTGTTGGCCAACATTATTCAACAAAATTTGCTACCAAGAAGATCAGAGAATCTATAGCCGGAAAACCCCTAGTTCTCTAGAAGACTTGCTCATGCAATCACAAAAATATATTAAAATCTAAGAGTCTAATATTTCAAACACTTCCCTTAGTGTCAAAAGGAAGGGCAGAGAGGAAAAGAAAGAGCCAAAGAAGGAAGAACGCAAATACTTATCTCCGACAGGGTTCACATACTACACCCCACTAAATGCATATAGAGGTTAAATATTAGTTGTGGAGGAGCAACAAGAATTGATCTACCAATGACCGAGGAAGATAAAAGATAATCCCAAAAGGCTCAAGTCCGACAAATATTGTCGCTTCCACCTTGACCATGTAAGTATAAAAAAAAAATTCAACCCAAGTATAAAATACCGCCAAGCTAAATGCTAAAATTTCCAATCATATGAGTCGTGAGAAAATCACCCCTTGAAGAAAATACTGCCGAATTACATGTCAAAATATCTGAGAGGAAAATCATACCAAGCACTGAATGTCGAAGTACATACCAAAACTTTAGACCATTTGAATTGTGAGAAAATCACAAGATAAATAATGTCGAATTACATCCTAAAATTTTCAAGCATATGAGTCAAGAGAAAATTACCCCTTGAGGCAACATCCGTATAATTTCAAAAAAATATATAATAATAATCAATGCGTTGCTCCACCTTCCTCAAGGTCTTTGGGGGCTTGGTCACCACAAGTAAGAGTTGTCCTCTTCCTCACCCACCTTAAAGCTGAGAAGAGGCAAACTCCTATAACTTCCATCATCGATAAAGGTAGACAATTTGGTGATCGTTCGCGCACTCCACAATACAATAAAATCCTCTAGTGTAATGGGGAATCTCATCTCTTGAATATCATGTCGAAATCCCTCAAAAACATGAGAGAATTCGGTGTAAAGATATTAAGTAACGATGAATAATCTCTACAAATCGAGAGTGAGAATAAAAATTGATATAAAATACTTGGTGGAGTGGTTTGGCTCTCCATTTTTCCCCCTTTTTACTTGGATTCGAAACCCATGGGGTGCGATATTGTCACCCCTTCCCAAAGCATGGGGTAACAATCGTCGCACTCGAGCCCGAGGTTCACCACCCTTGAGCTCAAGGCGCGGGCTCGAGTTCGCCAACTAGAGGCCACAGTCCACCGCGTCTGGGACGTGAGCAGCCTAGCTCGAGGTCCGTTAACCTTAAGCTCGAGGCGCTGGCTCGAGCTCAGCTGAGCGGATGGGCCTCGAGCTCTCGCCCTAGTCCAGCTCGAGGCACAGCCTCGAGCCCTGCTGAGCAGATGCAAACCCTGATTCAGCTGGCTATGGTTAGCATTAGGGTTGCACGCATACTAGCGCACTCCAAAGACTTGAGAACAACAAATGGCTCCCCCACCCCCCACCCCCACTTTCATGTGTTAAACTCAACTCAGAAAAGTAGGGGGCTATGTGATGTATATGCTGGCAATACACATTTATTTACATGGGCAAAAAAATATTTTATATATATAAGTCATACAATAAATACATAAACATTACCACACTAAATAATTTCCAACACCACTATAAGTACTCAAAATATTATTTGGTATGCCAAGTTACTATTTATTGATTTAACAACACGTTACATACTCCCTCTCAAAAATTCTCTCTTTAAGATCTAATTTCACCCGGTGAACAATTATGTCGAGGGTAAAATTCTCATTTCATCCTTCTACTAAAATCATAACCACATCAATTAAAGTATTAATTTATTTGCAAAATAAATTATAACATCCTATAAGTTTTGAAAAAATATATTGCACTTATACAAGCTTTTAAATAAGTTTAGTCAAGTGGGAGCTTCATCGAGCTTATATAACTTATTTAATTCATCTTATAAGATGAGTACAAATCTATAAAATATTGTAAAGTGCTATTTTTCATGAAATGAACTTATGGAATATAACATCTTATAAGTTGGGGACTCCAAAAAAAACACTTTCTAAAATGTAGGAGTTTATAAGATTTTTCAAATACTAATAGAGGGTGCTTAAGTGGGCTTGTAAGCTTTTTGAAGTGTCTGTTTCATAATATCTTTACAAAATGAACTTATAAAACTAAAAAAAATGTTACGAGATCTAGACTTCTTTAAAAGAATGAGAAGTTCCTAGTTTATATGTAAGATTTTAACAAATTTCTTCAAATTTTATCATATTAATTATGAATTGCATTATAAACATCTCATATGTTGTACAGTCTAATTTTATCTAAATACTTTAATAATTTATTTTTAAAATAAGTTATAATATTTTACAAAAATATTTTAAATAAATTCAGTCAAACTCTGCAAATATCTTACAAGATATTTGCATTTATTGCTAAACCCCCTCAAATTCTCATAAATGATGTTTTTTTTTAAATTTATAAACACTTTAATGTATCTTACAAAATAATTCAATGTTTATAATATAGCGCAATATACTTATAAAATCCAAAAGTAAAATATGAGCTTCTAAGTTCTATTGCATGAAGTATTTTCATATGGGAAGTATAAATCCAAAAGTATTTTATATTCAAGGTATTGATAAGTCCTTCAATAGAAATATTTTTTGTATTCACTCAATTAATCATTTTGAGTTTAAGTGATATTCTTTTAATTAAACAATTATATCCTTCATTTCATACATTTATCTTTTCTAAGTCCCATGCTTAAAAGTAATTGAGTCCTAACAGCATATTTAAGATTAGTTAAGTATGTTGATTTTTTGTTTTAAATTTTGATTATGATTAGGATTAACATATATCGATTTATAAATGATTAAAATATAACAAATTACTCTTTATGCTGTATAGCCTCCAAGTAGGACCTGGGCTCCTGTAAAATTGACAAGGCGACCACAAAAGAGGAATATGCAACATTGCAAAGATATAACAAAAATGGATTAGAGATAGTAGATACAAAATCATTAAGCAAAGCAGGTTTGGAAGTATGTTTGCTAGAACATCTAAGTATAGGTGGTTCATGACTAGGAGAGGAATCAGCTGGGGAATTAGCAGGGAATGTACCGTCCCGATGAGAAGAAGTCAATGCAAAGCTCGACTGCTCGAATGGATGAATAAACAACACATCATTCTATATTGAGTTGAATCTTCAGTAAGTCTCTGTGCCATCACTGTTGAATCTACAACGTCTGTCGTTCTTGATGTTGAAACAAAACAACACTGGCAGACGCAATAAAGTGTTCGTATACAGAGACCTTCAAAAGGAAGACTCTGATACCATGTTAAATCTTGCAAAAAATCTCAGAGTTGAAAGAGGAAGATACAGAGAGGAATTCATGAGCAAGAGTACTGTGGCTTCCATTGAAAATATCCAAGAGAATTTTCAGTTTGCATTCGAACCCGGATTAAGTACAAAACCAACGGCCCCATAATTAATGTAAAAGAATAACTAACTGACTACATGACATAGACCAATCAAAACAAAAATAAATGAGTCAGCATCCGTATCAGCAAAAATAAAGAAAATGTGACTCTAAAACACGACTTCTTCTTCGTCTTCTATCCTGCTTCAAAGGCAAAGGAGACATCATCTTCCTCAGCTTCACGCCGAAGCTCTGTAACAATGGCACTCTTCTTCTGTTACTTTGTGTAATCTGAACAAAAAAAGATGTGGACATTGTTTGTTTTTTTCTTTTTTTTTTCCTTGAATGTTGTTTCAACCAATTTTTTAGTTAGTATTCGGCTATTTATGTTATGTGATTGTAAATTTTTATTAGTAAATTTAAGTAAGATTCGAACTCGTAATCTCAAATTTATTTACGAAACCTCATCTTGAATACTCTCTCATTACTTCCCAAAAGCATGGGGTGAATAACAATTTACTCCCCTATGATATTGAAAATGAGCATATTACCCCCCTATAAAAAAAAATATAGTAATTTACCCCCCTATACTTTTTAAAATGAAGCAATTTACCTCCTTATATAGGGAGGTAAATTATTTCATTTTGAAAAACATAGGGAGGTAAATTGTTGTATTTTAAAAAATATAGGAAAATAAATTGCTATTTGTTTATTCATAAGGGGTAATTTATTCATTTGCGATATCACAAGGGGATTGTTCGTATTTTTCTCCAAAAGCATGTACAAAACATTCTAATCAAGTGATGAATTGTAGCTCGTTTCAATGTTTTATATTTGAATACCAATGAGTTACTAGTCGAAATTGGGCTTCCCCTAATCTGATTTAAATTAGCCCAAAGGAAATCAGGCCATAATTTTAAGCTACGGGGCTTCTTATGTGTTTCGGAAGGCCCAATATCTATATGAATCGCATAACATCAATTTTGAATTATATAGTTCTGTAGTTGCTTCACGTGCATAAGGACCGGAATTTGAATCAAACACGACTTGACAATGTTTAAGTAAAAAACATCCACGAGTTAAATTCAAATTGTAAGAAGTCGCATTTCAATGTTTGAAATAAAAGAAATATATTAAATCAAAACTAAAGCTACCTTTGGATGGAAAAATTCGAATTTCAATGAATAATTTAGAGAAAAAATTTCGGACAATTCCATATTAAATAAATTTAAAATTATTAATTTCTTTATAAAGCATAGTTTAAAATTCAAAATGGAAGGACTTCAAATCCTAGTTACGTGAATCATTCAGATAATTCGCTCTAATTTGTTATTAAGAACTTAAAAATCCATCGACCAAACACACAATGTAATAAGATTTTAAATTTGTTTTCCTAATACGATGTAATGAACAACTTATATCGAGTTTTGATTTCAATTTTATAATTAAGTTATTCCTTTTTTTTTTATTTTTATGATATTTTCAACCTTAGAGCATATATTAACGAATATTTTTTTTCGATTGTTTTAATTATAATTACAATTAATTTGATAACTTTTTTAGTCGATGAAATCGTAAAATTTTATGAATCATATATATATGTTTAGATGTAAAAAATATTGATACTAACATGAAAATAGACTCTAATGTCTACATTTTGAAGCATGAAGTTTTAATCCTATTACTTGAATAATGTCTATCGATAAATTTATCTTATTCAAATACTTTAATTTTGAGAAAATATTTGGGTAATTTTATATTAAATAAATTTAAATATGTTATAATGTTATATAGATTTATAATTTCAAATACAAATATAAAATAAAAATTAATCTATAAAAAATTATTGAATGAGATTTAGTGAATGCACCATCATGATCATAAAAAGTCAAATAAAGATCTTTGCTCCTGATGACGTATGGTGTGACGATGTAGTTAATTTCTAGGCTTGTGGGAGCGGCCCACTGCCAAATGACCATATTACCCACAACAAGAGACTGAAATCTTCTTGAAAATGACAAAGTATTAATGTGATTTAACATTAAAAAACTGTGTTGGAAGCAGCACTGAGATTGATTATTAGGGACATAAACTTGTGCCGTAAGGCGTACGTTGTTTTCTCAGTCTTTTATGTCCGTTTCTTAATTGCAAAACCATCAAATATTGTGCCACAGCTACAAAGAACTTCCAACACAACAATCATCTCCATTCAAATATTTTAGGTCAATCACAACATTTTTTTTAAATATATGAATAATTATACTCTCTTCTCCTCATATTTAGTGTAATTATACGTAATTTTTTTATAGTTTGGATTATATCTAATATTCTTGAAGTTTGCATCCGTCTAACAAATAAGTTCATCCATTAGTCGAAATTCACCGAATTTGCTGATATTAACAAAAACAGATTAAATAAAAATTTATATTTACCATCGATATACTTATTACTAACTTATTGCAGGTCAGATAATTTTTTTCTTGACTAAACTACCCCTATAACGATGAAGATATACTTCCTCACATGCATTAACATGTGAAGATGTATGATGGCAGTTTGATTATAAAATAATTTATTTGACCTGCAATAAATTAGTAATAAGTCAATCGAGATTAAATATAAGTTTTTTTTTAATTTTTTGTTACTTCAATAAATTTGGTAAATTTTGACAGACGGATGGACTTATTGTTAGATGGAAGCAAACTTCAAGGGTGCTAAATGTAATTTCTTAAACCACAAGAAGTTTATGTGTAATTACACCAAACCTCAGGGCAGGAAAGTGTAATTATCCCTAAAAAATTTGATGTAATTATAAATTTTTTCTATTATTTAAAAAGTTACTAATACCCCCTAAATTTTATGGTTGTTTAATAATTAGTTCAACCTGTTAGTTTTTGTTATGTTTCCATCTATTTTTGTGGTGAATTAATCAAAATGCCCTTGTAGACTATAAATTCTAATTTTACTTATCTTTTAAAAAAATAATACTTTTTACAGACTAAGTGGATATTCTTTTATAATTTTTAAAATAATTTCATTCATCTCGTCCGATTTTTTATATTTTTTTTTAATTTTAAAAAAGTACAGCTATAGCAAAATTGAAAATTTCAGATGTCCATTCAAAAATTACAAAATTTCATTAAATTTTGTGGGATTATTTTTAAATTTTCAAAATAAGATATTCGTATTTTGCAAAATCTCAAGACAGTTTACAATTTAAGCAATATTTATTAAGCTTATTGGAATATCAACAACATGCCACATAATTTTTTTTCATTTTTTTATAAATTATATCAATGTCTGTTGATAATACATCTAATTATAATATTATATACACAGTTCTATTTTTCACAAAATCGCAATATTATTTGACGTTGTAGTTATAATTATAAATACACTTTTTATTTAGAAACAAAATTTCAGGAATGCTAACTTCGGCATACCCTCAAATAATATATTTATAATTTAGCAAAGAATAAAAAGTGCTTGCATGATTAGACATAATATAACTGATAATACTGAAACAAATTACAATAAAAAAAGAAACGCACACGAAATACATACTAGTTGGTGCGATTGGACCTTGTTGGTTCCACAACATAAATGTTGACCGACAGCTAACAACCAACGTTGCTCTTGATGTATATAGATATTGCTTGCCAGACGACAAGTTTGAGAGGTCTATAAAATTAAAGTTAACGTTCTTATCATATAAATTATTTATTTATTTTGTATCATATTATTGGAAAAAATAAAGCAACCCTTAATGGGAAAAAAAAATAAAAAATTAAAATCAAGAACCTGTAATTAAACAAATATTAGTGAGATATAAGTGCAGTGGGGCTACCTTAATTATGATCCCACTTGTGTTATAAAATCATGATCAATCATGACGCTCTTGCAAAAGCAGGATTGAAATTTATGGTACGTTGAGATGTAATAACATCCCAAAATTATGTACAAAAAATTGGTGGGTGTCTTCATCTCTAGACCAACACATATAAAATTATGGAAATGAATGGGTGTTGTAACGTTTAAGCAAAGACTTATTTTTATAGACCAATAAAGAGAGTACAATAATTAAAGCAGGGGGTGCTCCTCCTGACACCCTTGCCCTATCCCCACACCTATTATGGAGCTTTCCCTTTTGCACCAACTTGTTCTCTTTCGATCATGGAGTCATTAGGTTTCCCTACCAAGACCTAATTCATTGCATGCCACCATTTAATTATGAATAAATTCGGGACGCTAAAACTAATGATTTTTTAATATAGTGATTAAGATTGATATATATCACATTAATAAGTCGGAGTCTCGTAAAATGTGTGGGTATTTGTCTAACTTTTTTATATAAATTTATTTCATTATTTTTAGTTATATTCACTAGAACAAGAATTACTATTAGCTATAATATTAATGGTTATACCTAAACATCGTGGTAAATTGTTATTATCAACCATGATTAAATAAAATCGATACAAAAAATATTAATTTTTCGAATATAAAAAAATTATTTGCCACAGCTATGAGCCACAGTAAAAATATTTAGCCACCATCGTAAAAATGATGGTCAACAACCGTTGAATTGCCGTGGTCAATGATTATTAATTTGCTACGACTCTTTATTATTAATTATGACTTTTAAATAAAAATTGGCATATATTATATCGACATCCTCTAAAATTACATTTAAGGGTAAATGATGTATTTAGTCTCTTAAGTTTTTGTTTGGAACTATTTTAGTCCCTCAAATTTATTTTTTAACTTTAGCAACTCTAAGCTTTAATTCTTATCTCAATTTGATCCTTCTGACCAATTTTCGATAAAAATGTGGCTGGAGTTTGACTTTTTGGAGGGTAAAATGGTCAGTTTAAATTTGATTTTATCATTTTAGTCCCTTAAGTTTGTAAACTTATTAAATTAGTCATTTTTAGAAAGAAAATATTTTTTTAATATTTTTATATGGTGAATATGATGTAATTATATTGTATGAAAAATAAAACTTTAAACTCTTGTGAACATAATAATAACATATTGCATAACTTCAAATAAAATAGTCTCTCTCTCTCTCTCTTTTTTTTTTTCAAAAGTGAAATAAAAATTAAAAACTATGCATAAATTTTATAAAGTTTATCTAATCTGAAAATATAATTAAAAAATATAAGTCAGTTTTTTAATCTTACGAGTTAAAGATAAATCTAATAAAATTAATCTTAATAATATTTATTAAATATTAACAACTACGGTTTGAAGAAAAAGTTGGTGAAATATACTTTTAACTAGATTATTTGGTAAATTTCAAGTATATATAAAAGTCATTTTAAGAGGTTTTTTTAGAATATTTTCTATAACATAGAACTATATATTTAGAAAACCTCTAAAAATAAATTATATATGTATAACATCCACCAAGATCTAGTTACAAAGTATAACCTATCAATTTTTTTATCAAAAACCCAAATATTTAATAAATATTATTAAAGTTTAACCTTTTTAGACTTATCTTTAACTTAATTTTAAAATAAAAAATTACTAACTTAGTTTTTTTAATTATATTTTCATATTAGATACGTTTTATTAATTTTATTCAGAATTTTTGTTTTTTTTAACTACTAAAAAAAAAGACTATTTATTTTAAGTTAAGCAATATATTATTATTATTATGTTCATAAGAGTTCAAAGTTTTTATTCTTCACATATGATAATTACAAATATCAACATAAAAGAAATATAAGAAAAGAATAATTACACTCCCCTCCCCTAATATTTGGTGTAATTGAACGTAGGTCCCATATGGTTTGAAAAATTATATTTAATACCCTTGAAGTTTTCTTTCGTTTAACACATAAATCTCTTCCGTTAGTCAAAATTCACCGAATTGGCTGATATTAACTAAAACATAAAAAAAAACTTCTATATTTACCATCGATGACATATTATTAAATTATTGCATGTCAAATGCATATTTTTATAACCAAATTACTTTAATACGTTTTCACGCGTTAATGCATGTGAAAATGTATACTTTCACCGTTGTAAGGGTAGTTTAGTCTAAAAAAAATTATTTGACCTACAATATATCAATAATAAGTCAATCGATGGCGAATATTAATTTTTTATTTATTTTTTTATTAATATCAGTAAATTCAGTTAATTTTGACATAAATGATCACTTATTTGTTAGATGGAATAAACCTTAGGGGCTAGATGTAATTACACCAAATCATAGGGAGTCTACGTGTAATTAGACCAAATCTTAAGGGAGGAAAGTGTAATTATCCCTATAAAAAAAAGTTATTTTTTTCGTTTAAAAAATGACTAATTTGATAATTTTACAAACTTTAGGGACTAAAATGAGAAAATCAAACTTATTGACCAATTTAAAGAGTCAAATTCGGCTATATTTTCACCAAAAAATGATCAGAGGGACCAAACTCAGATAAAAATTAAAGTTTAAGAATGTTAATGTTAAGAAATGAATTTGAAAGATTAAAGTGATTTTAAAAGAAAACTTAAGGGACCAAATGCAATATTTACCCTAAATTTAATTGTACAAACATTTCCCTCTTATTGTAAAATTATAAATACACTCCTTGAGAGGGTGGTTAGTGTAATGCAGCTCAACGTTTTATAAACTTGCAAGTTTGGGTGTTGGTGTAATGTAATTTAGGAAGTATTTGTGTAAAATTTTTTCACTAAATAAGAACGTTTTTTATTTATAACTACAATTTTAAATAGAATATTTGTAATATTTGTAATTTTACAAACACAATACAATATTTATGTAATTAAATTTAACTTAAAAAAGATGAGGGTCATTTACCCTAAAATGTCACTCCTCGAGTCATCCCCTTATCTAAGTTTTCGTAATATTTCTCTATTAAATCATATATATATGATTAATCTTATTTATAGTTTCTTTGTTTTTTCTTTCTTTGCTAAGGATCTTATTTATAATTTCAAATACATATATAAATTGGTAGTTAATAACTTAATTCCATGAAAAAATAATAAATATTTAAAATTTATAATAATAACTTGATTAAAATAGTTAAGAAATTCTAATGCCCATTTTATCACGACAATGAAAAGGATGTTTGGTGTTATACCCTGGAAATTTAATCATCGTTTGTTTGTCTAAATTGGCGGCAGATTTGATAGTCATACTTTATGATTAGAAAAAATTCTAAGTCAAAGTCCTGACGATGTTTGCACTTTGGTTTGGCAATTGGCACAGAAGCAGTGAAAGTAAATTAGTATTTGATTATTTCAGTGATTGATACTCACTAGTTTACGCATAAAAAAACAATTAATCATAATATAAGTATAATTATTTTTTAAATACAAATAATTGAGTTTTGAGATCGGGTCTTGGGGCTGATTTTGGGTCTTAATGATTTGAACATATGCCAGATCAGAAGTAAGTACGTATTTTTAGTTTTTTCAATATATGCTTTATGTATTTTATATGTATATTTTTTATTAAATGATATTAATTATAATTTTTTTGTGCATATGCATCAAATGTACCACATCAAACTAGTATTTATAAAGTTATAATTATATTATTTTTTTTAAAGATGTTTTTTAATATTTTAAAAATATTAAATTGGTGTATCGAGTCCAATCCATTGATTCTCAGATTGGGGGTGGGTCGAATATCAGCTCAATAATTTGTTGAGGGGTCAGGAACGATTTTGACAAACTCGCCTCAGAAACTCAATCCGTTGCCATCTTTAGTTTCACATTGGACGCAGACGAAGGTCTTTGCAAATAATACTTTTCGCAACAAGGCATTATTCATACAACACGTCCCATCATTTGGTGTCATCTATAGAAACGAGGCTATAATTTTTGTTCGAAGCCCTTTGTCTTGAGGCTGATAATGTTGGCACGCATCTTGTATCAATTACAAAAAAGAAGCTTGACTAACTTACAAGTCCCAAAACTGTATCTCTCTAACGAGGTGCATTTTCAAGACCCAAATCGCGAGCTTTCAGCTATAGCGGATAATATCTCGTGTAACATAATATTGATCAATTTCTCATACCGTATCACATACACATAAAAGAAAAAAAATGATATACATCTTAGATTAAAATTATAAAAATTCACTTAAAAACAAGCCAATATAGTCCAAATCAAATATGGTAGAATTTTTCCTTGCAGGTGATGCACATACTATAACCCAATAGTTAGAAATGAAATCTGTTGCTGCAATATGATCTACGGTATATCAATTAGCAATGATCTATTTTGAGAAGCAAGCAAATACATATCTCAATAAATACAAGAATTTAAAGACTATTTATATGCCATCCATTTTGGAGTATTTAAGTGCAAGAAATCGATGGTTGTAATCAAATCATATAAGCTACAAATAGGAAGAAATTACTAACAACAATTTGACGTGTGTTTGTAATAACTTTTATTTGAAAAATATGATAATTTGTAAATTTTAAAAGTATCAAATATTTCTAGAAAAGGTAAAAATTTATATAACTAAAATAAAAGAGTCAAATTTACATTGTAAAAATTTGAAAAAAGCCAAGTGTTTTTAGCATTTAATCGAAAAATGCTTTTTTGATAAATTAGAATTAATTTAGTGATTGCTAAAATATAGTTTTTTTTGAAGTCACAAGTCAGACTTTTTATATATTATTCCACACATTCTTTTAATATCCTTTTTTATTATGAGATAATAAAATATCGAAATTCAAATTCAAATTAAAATCCCACGAGAAAAGAAAGAAGAATAAAAAAAGAATTAATTAGAAAGCATTTTTCTTTTATAAATTTTCAAATAAATAATAAAGTTAAAATAAATATTTTATTTATTTATAGACAGAGTTTGCCTAACGCGTCGTGGACCAAAACAAGAGTCGGACCAAATTCTGAAAAACATGAAACCTCAGCTGTTCAGCTTTACCCATTTGCACGCCTGAAATCCGATGAATTGCTGTTTCGGGTGAGGGCATCATTGTAATAAAATAATTGAAATTCTCCTTCAATTTCTTCACCAAACCAACCCAAGATCAAGATTTCTTTAAAAAAATTATGAACTCAGACTCCCTCTCTGCCGAACTTATTCTAGATTCTTACATTTTCTTTTTTAAATTTTTGTATGGGTATATGTAAACAAGAATTGCTCCAAGTAGGCCAGAAAAAAAAAAAAGGAAAGAAGAAAGACACTAGCAGAGGGAAGAGCGCCTCCCAGCTGTTTGCTTTAATGACTTTGTTCTTAACGAGGAACTTCGATGCACTCCAAACTCTGCTGCTGACTCAAGTCGAGAGCCCTTAAATCTGTTCTTTTTTCAAGATATATGTGCATTGCATTTCTTTTTTATATGTATGCATACACATATACTAACAGTCGGTGGATGAGTAATTGAAGAAATCTGAGCTCTTAGGGAGGAACCATTTTGGTTTTTCTTTCGTTCTTGGGAGGTATCATGGCTGAAGAAATCTGTCTCTTCACTAAGGTGAGTTCTTGGTTTTGCCTTTCAAGTTTCAGTACTTGCCGTCATTCTTTATTTCTTTATAATTTGCTTGGAGGCCATCTGGAGCGGTGGGGTTTTGAGTTAAATACAGGCATATTAAGCTTTTTTTTCTTGGCTTTTTGGGATTCTTTATGCGAACATATTTCAAACGCCCAAGCTTGGAGTGCAGATTTTTTGTGGGTTTGAATTCATTGGAGTAGTTGGGTTGTCAATAATACAAGATTAAAGCTTTACTCCTTGGCTTCTCTGGGGTTCTTTTGCACATAATTCAAAGTTTCAAGCTTTGGGCTTGGATTTTGTTTGGTTTATTTTCTGAGCTGTTTGGAAATCCATTCGAGATTTGAATCCTATGGTGGGTTGGAATGAGAGTTTTGAGGCACATATGTCTTTCTTTGCAAGCTCAAATTTGGTTTCCTTGTTTTTAAATTTGAACAAATCTGTACTGCAATGCGAGATTAACATGTAACTTCTGCGCTTGATATCTGTGTTTTTCTAAGCATTGTAACTTCACATCTTTTTCATCTCAATTGTTTTATCATTTCTCTGTTTCTTTTTATGCATTCTCCGATTGGAGTGTTATAATTGGTTGGTCGAAATTTCCCTTTAATGCTTCAATATTATGCAAATTTTAACATTTCCCTTAAACATTAGCATTAATTTTTTCCGCCTATAGAGATATCTATATCTTGTTTCAATTACAGATTTCTGTTTTATGGGTGACAGGATGCCCTAATCATAAAACCTCCCAAGAAATCTCCAGCTTCTTTGAGGATGTTAGTCTTAGTATTTGCAATGGTGTGTGGTGTTTATATCTGCTCGGTCTGTCTAAGGCAAACAAATATTCATACAAGTACTAAATTCATAAATATTGAAGTTAATCAGAGGTATTGTCACGACAACGATATTGATAAATCTCAAACTCCGTACTTGCACTACCCAAAACCCACTTCATTTAGCAGGTAATTCTTGTACTCCTGGCTGTCTCGAGTTTTTCAGTGTCTTGTACAAGTAGTAACTCATAAATTTTCTGTTACATATGGCAGGGCTGAGTGTGCCTGTAATCCTGTGCGGCTTTTCACCATTCTGTCTATGCAAAGATCTGGAAGTGGATGGTTTGAAACTCTGTTGAACAGCCATACGAATGTAAGCTCCAACGGTGAGATATTTTCCGTCAAAGAAAGGAGAAGCAACGTTTCTTCAATCTTTTCAACTCTGGATAGAGTCTACAATTTGGACTGGTTTACTAGTGCTTCCAAGAATCAGTGCTCGGCTGCAGTTGGCTTCAAGTGGATGCTTAATCAGGTAAGATATTCCTAATGTAGTGTAGCCAGGAGCATGTTATCTCTTACATTCATAAGCAATATGTAACACTCTTATTCAAAATTAACCCCCCAGTTCTTTGTGAAGATTTTGAGGAACAAGGGAGATGGAATTTTTAGGTTAAGGTGCAATAGAACTTAAAAATTCAAGAGATGCCCTGTTAGATCAGCAGTATTAAGAAGGTATCACTTATGAAACACCTTAATGGGTATGGCTTCTGCTGATCTGCCCAAAATCGGAAAGTTCTGCTATCATCATTGAACTGAAGCAATCTATGGCAAGAATTAGATTAGTTGTGGAGGCACATCTAGTTTTATAGCCTTGTTTAGATAATAAAGATTTACATCTCTCACAGGATTTATTATGTTAACAGAGTTTAAATTTTCAATAATTGGACTGTTGAAAAATAGGATGTATCAATACACTTTACTTCACTCTTGCATGGCAACTCTTATGAATTAATCTTTTGAAGTTTACTATGGTCGTTGAAACTGTCCACTTGGACTAAGTCTCATTCACTAATTTCATCTCCCGAGTATAATATCATCTCTTCTTGGTGCTTCAGTTGCTGGTTTTTGTCTTGATTATAATGCAAACCCGCTGCATCATTGCTAATTCAGGGGTTGATGGAGTACCATAAGGAAATTGCCGAATATTTCAATAGCAAAGGTGTTTCTGTAATATTTCTTTTCCGGAGAAATTTGCTGCGCCGGATGGTTTCCGTCCTTGCTAATTCTTATGATCGTTATGCCAAACTCCTCAATGGGACACACAAGTCCCACGTGCACTCGCACGAAGAGGTAACTGTACCATGTTTCAACCCCACTCAAACCAGCCGTACATACTTGTGGGATCTGATTTTTTGATCTGTTTATTGTAGGCTGATACTCTTTCTAGCTATAAACCAGTAATGAATTCAACATCTCTGGTGACGGATCTAAAGCTCATGGAGAAGATGGTCTTGGATGCGTTGGAGCATTTCAGCAGCACTAGGCACATTGTCCTCTACTATGAAGATCTCATAAAAAATCGAACTGTAAGTTGCTTTCACCTTTTGAAGGAAATCTAGTTCATTTACTGCAATTTCCAAATGCTATCAGGATCTTTCTTTGTCTCCCTATATTATGGTATAAACATTTGGTAGCAATTGTGAGAATCACCAACTTTATATGGTCAATTACATCGACCTCTCCTCTGAGAGGCTGGGGTTGGAGCGTAGGCGAGTTATAGGTAACCCCAGCCCAGGCAGAGTTAGTGAGCTGTGTGATAGGCGAACATTTCATGCAGCATGGGGGCCACTAAGTCAGCCGCCAGCCCCCCAATAGCTTCTTGACCCCCACAGAGTTTTTGCCCAGATTTCTCTTTCCACCATGCAAAAATGAGATTCTTGCGAGTCCGAATTTATTGCTTCAACCATCACCAAGCTAATACCCTATCTGTTTAGTACGTAAGGTGCTTCAGTTGCATATACTGTAACTTCTGTAGCGAATCATTTCCAACAAGCCTTTCAGATATGTACTTTTAAGTGTTTTATGGCCTTTATCCTCTCTTGTGAAATTACCAAAACATTCTTTCCAAGTTTAGGATGACTGTATCCGACCCCATTTTCTTGGAACTAGTGGTAACTCTTGGAAGAAGGTAACTTTTGTAGTTTTAGGAGCAGTACACTGAGCAATCACGCTAACTCCCTGGGTAAATTATTTTGATATTGCGGTAGATTCCCGTTTTCTATGATTCTAACCTCAGTAAATCCCATTTCACGACCAAAAAACAGAAAAAAGAAATCATGGGTATTCTTCCTCATTGCATTTCACTTCCGTGCAGAAACTGGTAGATGTTCAAGAGTTCCTAGGGCTGCCACAAATGGAGTTAACTAGTCGGCAGGTGAAGATACACAGAGGGTCATTGTCGGAGCACATCAAGAACTGGGACGACATCACCAAGATTCTCAGAGGAACAACTTACGAAAGCTTCCTACAAACCGATTACACTAATTAGAGCCTGTTAGTCTGTTGCAGATGTGAAGCAACTAACTCTCTTATAGAAAGCTGACTGTTGTCGAGGTGATCAATGCGACTTTGATCATCACCAGAGTTCCTCTTTTATTTTCTTACCTTTAATTGTACTTAGGTTCTTTTTTTATTTTCGTTTTTTCTTTTCTGGTTTTGGAAGCATGCAAGATGTATAGGGTTTGTAACTTATGTATAGACATCACCAAGGTAATGTGACATCTGAAGCAAAATTTGGCTTCTGCTTTGATGTGTTCATTGTTTGTCTTGAAGAAAGCTATGATGGATGGTCATGAATAGAGGAATCTGGATGCTAACAATGTCCATGAGTTTGATCGGTTAGATTCTGTAAGCTTATATCATAATTTAAAAATAAGGTTATTTACACTTAAATTCTTTCTAAAAATACAAAATTATATATTTTTTTAAAAAAATTTTAAAATTATACTTACACACTTTCGAAATTTCATTGTTTATATCTGGTCTTTTTTCTTTAGGATTTAGATGAAAAATGCTAACGTTAGCAAAAGAAATTGCACAAATTTCAAATTTTTATCCTTTAATTAATATTTCTGTTAACCTCACTTGATATATATATATATATATATATATTATATTTATCTCTTTATAAGTATATAAATTATACATGAAAATATTAATTATAAGAAATTATGTATTTTTTTTTTATGGCAAACATTTTTTTTATCCAAAGCCTAAGGGAAGGAGGTTAGGTGTAAAGCGAGAATATTTTGAGGGGGTGTAAGTGCAATTTCAAAACATCTTTGGGGTGGGTGTGATATAGCATTTTCAGAGAGGGTCTAAGTATAATTAACCCTTAAAAATATTTTAAATATTTAGAAAATAATATCACCGGAATTTTTTATATATAAGAAAATAATATTTTTAAGAAATAATACGTTATCCTTTCCTGATGTTTGATGTAATTATACGTAGACTCCATGTGATTTGAAAAATTGCATTTAGTACCATTGAAGTTTGTTTCCATCTAATAAATAGATCTTTCAATTAGTCAAAATTTACTGAATCTGCTCGTATTAGCAAAAAATTGAATGGGACCTCGACTAATAAGGGTAATTAAGTCAGAAAAAATTTGTTTGACCTGCAATAAGTCAATAACAATAAATGGGGATAAATATGAATTTCACTCAATTAGTTTGTTAATATCAACAAAATCAATGACTTTTAACTAATGAGATATATTTATTAGATGAAAACAAACATCAATGATACTAGATTCATAAATCACAGAAAGTCTACCTGTAATTAGACCAAACTTTTGAGAAAGACGGCGTAATTATCCCTATTTTTAAGAAAACCTAATTAATTATTAATTTATATGATAGATATTTATAATATTTGTTACTTTGATATATATTAAAAGTGCAAACTATAATATAGTGTGAAATAAATCCAAAATATTATGTGTAATATATCTATTGGGTCGGATCCAAATCAGAAAACCAAAATAGTAATTCAAAATCCATGGGAAGCGAATGAGTCGGCCCAAGATCTACCACTTATTCGGGCCCAAGCCAAGATGTAGAAGTCTAATATAGATCCACTATTTAATATACAATTTCGGCCCCAAATCATAAATTCGGGCCCAAATATAAGCCCCAATAGGAGTAGACAGGGAAATTACGGCATAATTCTTTTGCAAGTATATAAAAAAAAAAACACAATTACGAAATATTCCAGGAATTGCTTGTCCACTTTATAGATTTCAGATGCATAGATTGAACATCTATTTTAAATGTTGTGGCATTTTTTAATATATAATTATTTATTTTATATAGAGGAAGATTTTATAAATCTAGCAATTATTGCAGTCTCACCACCAAATATCAATTAAATTAAATTAACATCAGTCATGTCACATCATTAATATACGATTGTCATGTATTTCTTTTAAATTTAAAAAATATAATTAATACACGTGTTAATGCGACATCAATGTGTACCTCAAAAATAGGATGGAAGATTTGTCACCAGATTTAACCCCCTTTTCATCACAAAGTAATACCAAAAATATTATGATGTGGACTACTGAAAACGCACATCCTGAAGCCGAAATGGACATGCAAATCTAGCCATAGATTAAGAAAATAAATAGTACAGTACAATACTGTACAACCACTTCGGAATTTCCAACCAATAAGAACTTCCCTTTACATATTTAGGGTTCTATAAATACCCCCAAAACCTAGCCTGTCCAAACCCCACCCTTCCCCTCTCATAGTTAGTCTATTCTCTTCAACCCTAAACCCAAATGGCTCAAACCAACCTCATCATCATTACCTTCTTTTTTCTCTTAATATTACTCTCCCACAAAATGCAGTCCACAGAAGGAAGAAATCTAAAGTTTAAGGCAAAAAAACAACTTCATTCTTACACTAAGATTTCCAGACAGGACTCTGCAGTAGAGTTCACTGACATGCTTGGTAAGAATTTGGCCACTGATCAGTGCTTAAGTTCGACAGCATGTGGCCATGACGACAACGACGACCATGAGGCTATGTTTACACCACCGCCAGTTCCGAGCCCAGTAGCAGCTGAGTCTTCTCCTCTGCCGGGTCCTGGCCGCCGGGTCGATGGTTTCAAGCCAACAGGCCACAGCCCGGGGATCGGGCATGCTTTGTGAATACAGGGTTGGAATAGACTTGAGAGCTAGCGGTTTTAAGAGTTGGTGCATGTAATTTCTAGTCTTAATTTCAATTGTATTCGTCAATGTTGCGTTTTTATTACCATGTGTTATTTCAGTAAATTTTAATAAAAGAAAAATAAAATCTTATTACTTGTCAAGTATTATTACCTATATGCTTGAATGGGGCTATACGTATTCATATGTTTGAGGTATATACCAAAAGTCCTGAGGTTTGAATTGCAACCATAATTATTGGTGTCACTTAAAATTATATTTACTACGATTTTTAAAATCGGAGTTATTTATAATGTGGCGAAAACTCCATTTTTTTGCAATAACATAAAATTTCTTGTAGTCTTCCAATAATGAAGAGAACATTAGTAATTTCAGCCATCACCGTACGCATATATATACAATATCTTCATATATATATATATATAGTATATAATTATAATTTGTCATCCGTTTTTTGTTTCTATTAAGATTAATGTGAGAATTATTAATTATATTCATAAAATGACATTTTTATTCTTATGAATGGTCAGTAAATTTGATTAATGTTATATTGTTCTTTGAACTTATCATGCAAATTAGTGGACGTTAATTCTTGTTAGTTTATATATATATATATATATATATATAATATTAAACTTTTTAATCTTTAGCGAAGGCTGATTTCCATGCCCGATTTGTGAACATCCATCAATTAAAAAGACAAGATGCGACACAAGCTCTCTTAGTAAAAGATAGTTTACTAATATTCTACAGGAACATTATTTTTATTTTTGAGGGTTTTTTTTAAATAATACATTGATTTAAACCAATAAATCAATATGATTAAGAATAATAACAAATTACATCGATTAAACCTTATATCAATATGACTAGAAACACAAAAAGTTTCTAATATAAAGAGGTATTTGCAATGATTTCTATTTTGTTGGTGGGAGTAAGTTGTAAAGAAAGTTATAAGTTTAGTTGTTGCGGAAGTTGGAAAAGTTGGCTGAGGTCATATGAATAAGTTTGAGGTCATGGGTTCAAATCCCTTGGGTATATATGTAGGTATTTGTCTCACTTTATACGAGTGTTTGTTCTATTTTATGTGAGTTATTGTAATTTGTTACTACTCGTAGTCGTATTGATATATTGGTTGAATCGAAAGTTAATATAATTTGTTGTTTACTGTTCTCGTATTGATATATTTTTTTAATTTATTTTCAATAAAAAACTAATAAATATTTATTTTTAGCTGTTAAACACTCTCTAATTTCAAAATTCAGTTGTGTTGAAACGATCACTGTCTATCTGTACCGATGTTATACGAGAAAGATCCTGCATAATCCCATCAAAATAGAGGATCGTAATTTCTAAAAGCTGATCAAAATGCTGCAAACCATAAAAAATGACGCAACAGTGATGTCAGAGACATATTATATTGTACATAATGTGTACTATAACAAGTAGATAAGTAGCCATGATAACACTTACAGAATTAAATATAGCGATAACTGAAAAAAGATTGGACCTTATTAGTCTTTTCACATCTTATAATATTTCATAATCTTTTCAATCAAATACAAGACCATATAATGTCATATCACACACCACAATATATAAAAAACTCAAATTAAAATAATGAAACTGGTGAGTTATCATACCATTTCCTATTCTACCCAATCAGATACACCAACGAAACTAGCCCAATGTGTACTATGACAAGTAGATTGGGGAAATAACACTTTTTATTTCCTATCTTACAATTTTTTTCACTTTCGCTCCTATTAATATGAGATTTTTCAACTTTTAATTCCATAGCTTTTAAATAGTAGCATTTTTGGTCCTGTTGTTACTGCCGTTAGATATCTTAAGGAAAAATACCAAAGGCTTAGTATGTGGCCATTAGGGCATCTACACTTGTGGTCATGTTAGTTTTGAAATTCTCATTTTTGGTTTCATGCACTTAACGAACACGTGATATTTTTAGTTAACTATTTAATGAAAAAATATCGTTGGATCAAAAATACTATTTTATAAAAATTATTGAATTAAAAAATGAGAATTACATAGTTAATAAAATTAAATTAAGGACGAAAAATATTATTTATCCAAGTAAACTACTAGCCATGATAACACACTACATCCTGTCATATCACAAGTGAATATTAAATGGTTTTTATTCCTTGAAGAATAGATACACAATAGAGTGTATTATTACACTGGTTAATTTCATTTTCAAACATTGAGTGGGGATCGACGACAAGGGTGTCAGAGGGTTCCAAAAATTAAGGAACCATACATGTCCTTTTTGAGGAATCTTTCATTTTCAATCAAGAGTCAAACAAAATGGAGGGTGGAGCTATCTTACTTTAAAACTCATCATTTGCCTGCTTTGACATTGCCTCAAATATTAACAGTAATAACAATTTGGAGAAAGTGCATCCTTCCATCGGCCCCTCATAGATTTGGTGGGTTTCAGAGATTTATTACCTTTCTGGATCCTTTGCTGTATACTAGTCGTCCTAGGAAAATTTGCTCAACTCCACCACCAACATAGGATGATGAATGGTGAAGATGTATCCAGACTGATGCATTTTAAAAGTAGTTCAGTATTCTTCCCTTCTCATTAATTCAAGATAATCAAGAAATATTATTATTTATTATGATTAATTGTTACGATCAATAGTTAAAAATTATTGTGAATATTAATTAATTATGGTTGCGCAACGATTAACAAATGTCAAAATATTATCTATAACTAAAAATTATGACAAATATTTTGACCATAAAATAAAGTTATGACGATTGTTGATTAATCATGGTCAAATAATTAAAATTTTTATATCGATTTATTTGACCAGGCAAGATAGATAGTTCCAATTTGTCGTGATTTTTAAATTGTAATGATTAAGTGTACGTAAGGAATTATTCATTTAATTTCTCTGTGGTGATATTATCAAAACTATCACTTATCATATGTATTAAGGTGTCAAAATCTCTTGCTTCTGCACGAATTAATGTCTAAAAACTTAATAAGAATAGTGACAACTTACAATAATTTTTGCCATTAATAATTAATTATATTGTTACAAGATTAATATTATTATCACTTAATATATATTTTTAAAGTTGAACTTTATTATCTTACTGTTAATATTATATTTTTGGGTAAAATATTATATTTGGTCCCTTAAGTTTTTGTTTAAAATCACTTTAATCCCCTCAAGTTTATCTTTTGACTTTAACATCTCTAGACTTTAATTTTTGTCTCAATTTGGTCCGTCCGACTATTTTTTGGCTAAAATATGGCCGGAGTTTGCTTTTTGGAGGGTAAAATGGTCAATTAAGTTTGATTTTATGAATTTAGTCCCTTAAATTTATAAAAAATTATCAAATTAGTCATTTTTTAGAAATTAAAATCATTTATTTATATTTTTATATGGTGAACATGATGTAATTATCTTGTATGAAAAATAAAAAATTTTGAACTCTTGTAAACATAATATTAACATATTGCTTAACTCAGAATAAAATAGTCTCTTTTTTTTGTTCACTTACAAAAATGACCACAAAAATCAAAATTATAAATAAATTTTATAAAACTTATCTAATTATCTAAAAATATAATAAAAAAATTTAAGTCGATTTTTTAATCTATGTCTAATAAAATTAAATCTTAGCAAAGTATTAAATATTAACAGCTATGGTTTCGAAGAAAAAGTTGGTGGAATATACTTTTAATTAGATTATTTAGTGAATTTTAAATATATATAAAATTCATTTTAAGAGGTTTCTAAATATATAGTCACATTTTATCTACCAACTTTTTGTTTAAAAATCCAGACATTTAATAAATATTGTTAAGGTTTAAATTTTTACCTTCCAAAGAGTCAAAATCTGACTAGATTTTTGCTGAAAAATGATTAGAGAGATCAAATTAACACAAAAATTAAAGTTTAAGAATGTTAAAATTAAAAAATAAATTTAAAGGACTAAAATAATTCTCACTTAAAATTTAAGAGATGAAATATAATACTTACCCTATATTTTTTTATAGTGTCTTTTTCTATGAACAAAATTCTCTCCCCCCTGCTGAGTTTCAAAAGTAATTATGTAAAAGTACATACATTTGACAATATTGGTCGACTTTTATTGCGCGTCTGATCAAATTTGATCATAGAGAATGAGTGGACTGTGATGCACATAAATAAAAATGCAGAAAGATACGTTTCCCAATGCCTACTGATGATGAGATTTGGTCAAATTACGGCGCTCCATCTGAGCCATCCAAATACAAGTGGGATTCACTCGTCTGCTAATGCTCCACGCCGTCAATTCTTTCAGATACGCAGGAAGAATCCTAGTTGTGATTTTCATGTACCTATAATATACATTCTGATTTTCGAAAAATGCGTTTTATATGTTAGCCCTCCCCCCTTTTTTATACTGTATTTCATAAATTGGAAGTTTTTTTTTTAAATTTTAATTCTCATTTGTATTTTTCGTCCGATAATTAATGAAGTCGTTAGAATTTTTTGTTAATAATAGTACCAAAAATGTACTTGAGAATTATAACATTGAAAATATTTTTCTTATGTGATGCAATGTAAGAAAAGTATATCAAATTAAAAAAGACAATAATACATGCGATCAAAAATATGATTTTCTTATTATGATAATGTAGCTTAGATTATGTTGTTCACAATTTTTACTATTATATAATACAAAATACTTATACTTCATTTAATATATAATTTAGATTACTATGCATAAATTTAATTTACGACATTTTACATATAAAACACACACACACACACACATATATATATATATATATTAAATACAATATGAAATATCAATATTGTATACTAATACTCCATGCTGTAGACGTCTTCCCTCAACATGATTGCATAGTTTGAATCTTAAAATTCAACATATGTAGGTATACTACAATAGTGAACATTTTACCCTCATCATACCTTAGACCAGCAATTCGATCGTGGAAAAAAAATTGTGCTCATGAAAGTGAGCGGATTAAATTTTCTATTACAAATATGTTATATCTTATATTCTATTCAACATATATATGCACGTGTATAAAAATAATATTATATATGTTATTTAGAAAAAGATTTTATACAGATAGCATGTATATGTTGAATGAAATAGAATATGGAATGAAGTTTGTAATAGAAAATTTGATCTGCAAAGCCAGAGAGCATTATCACAACCGTTTTCCCATGTTGGCCTTTCTTTGCGAAAGACGTAATTACAGCACGGAATCTCAGCATTTTAATTTTTTTACATAATTCACGACACCTGTATATTTAAGTGAAATTTATTTATAAGAAAAAAATATTTATGGAATGAAATGTGAATCAGAGTGAGGAAATTATCTATAATGGAGTTGGTTGGAAAGCTGAAGCATGGATAGAAGTAGAACAAGCAAGAAATGTTTCACTTCAATTTGTGTGAAGGAAATAAACAGGAGGTTGCATATGAGCCATCCATATAAAGCTAAGTGGGTACTACACACAATCCCTCCCTTTTCCAGCCGCCTTCCCTATGTGCTCACCCCAACTCCCATTTTTCCAGTTATTTTATCATTTCAAGAAGTTAAAATTATGGGTTTTTGTTAATATATATATATATATATATATTATATATTGCAAGAAGGATTGTATCGCTTGTGTTTCAATCAGGTCCTCACGATTGATCTATTATAGTCAAGAACTTAGGTGTAGAATGTAAGTTTAACTCCATTTAATACATTGACAAGAATTCAGACCAATATTGTGGGTGTGTCACGTTCAATCTTAACCATTAAATTAGTGGTAAAAATTGAATTAAGTATTTTTCTATTCTTATTTGACAAATAAAAGATTTGTGCGGAAATTTTTACCATTAGACTTTTAAACAATTGATACAACGAAAGATAATACTAGTGATAAAAATATTAAATGATAATTTTAAATTTATCATTTATAGGGATGTATATTAAGTTATGGTGATGTAATGCAATTATTAGTGAAAAAAGTGTGCACACAATTAGTGATACATAATTATGACAACACAAATTTGTCATTAATATCATTATTATATAGGTGTCATTAATTATTTTTAATAATAACTTTTATAAACTACTTTTTCAATTAATGATAATTTTACAAGATATTTGTTACTATTCAAATTAAAAATCTTCTTATTCTGACAAAATAAATTATTTTATCATTTGATACATAATATTAATGATGATATTAAAAATATCACATGATTTGTTGTCTTGCTAATTTTCTTTTCCTTTTGTAGTGAATAAAAGCAGCAACTTGAGCGCGGCCAAAAGTCATCATGAGTCAATAGTACTAGTGAACCTTAAAATAAGCTACACACTGCAATTAATAAGAGAATATTTAATTTTTCAGAATATATATATATATATATATACGTACCTTGGGAGTTCTCATACTTGTCTAATTAATCCCTTGTACTTTGAATAAAATGTTGTCCACAAATGCGGATAGAGCATCATGTTATGACTGTTATCCATGACTGTAGCAACATTCATTAGAATTAATCTAAGTGAACTTACTTATGTACTTCTAATAAAGGCTTGCTTTGTACTTGGTTTGTGGGATTGGATTATCTGTTGCAAATTTTATTATATTTTCTACTTCATTCATATATTTTATTTTAAAAAAATATTATATACTCATAGTGTGCGTACATCGAATTGAATACAAGATGGAATAGACTTTGCAACAGAAAATTCGATTTGATAATTTGCATTTTACTGAAAAAATATCCCTCATTCCTATTTTTGGAGAATATTATGCTTGTTAAATTATATACATCTATGATAATAAATATCATAAATAAACTGAATAATTGTTATAATATCACTGTATATGATATGTTTGATTGCTTACAATTTACTTGGGGCGTAAATGCATTTTTAGTTTTATAATTATACATTTTTAGTCATTTATGTTGTTAGGGTTGGTCTTGTACCTCTTTTAATTTCTTGATTCAAGGATAGATTTGACTGAAAAATTTTAAATCGATCATAAAGTGGCATATATATGTATTAATGCACGTGCTAGTTAAAATTTTGGACATCCCATCTTACTGATTATTTTTGGTTGACATGGCAACTGAAGGCTTAATTCAAAAGAAAAGGTGATATTGGATGCATCGACTGTTTTGCACTTGATGAATAGTGGGGCAGGAGCTTGGGGGCTTCAGAGGCTGCTAACCCGATTGCCAATGTTAAGGCGGAAGATGGACATATTTAGAGAGGGTAATAGGTCAGCTGATTTTCTAGCGAACCAATAGAGTTCTTGTCCAACTATAGGGAGAGCTCTCTGTGTTGGTCCGTGCACACCTCCTTTATCCGTCTTGAAGTGCTATTCAGAGATCGGTTTTCTGTAAATGGAGTTAGTATTTTGCTTACACATTGTACAAGGAATTTTTGTAAACCTTTTAATAAACGGGTAGGGTCAACACCGAACCCTTGCCTAGCATAGGTGACTTGAATGAAAAAAAAAAAGGAATCGGCTGATTTTAAATTTTTTAGTCAAATTTGTTCTTAGATTAAAAAAAAAAAAAAAGAAATGTATAGGACTATATTGCAACTCCACAAAATAAAAGACTAAAATAAAAAATTCATTTAAACCAGTTGACAGAGCATGGAATGAGCTTCTACCTTTACATACTGAATTTGAGTAAACATATAAATTTTAAGATGTTAATTAGACAAAAATTGAGGGAAGGGGAAATGCATTTTTTGGTCTTGTAAAATTGAGACAGGTATCAGGTAGAAGTCAATACATATACATATGTACATACATTTGTTTTCTCCATGTACATGCATGGTCTATATATATATATATATATAAAGATCATAAGATACAGTGTGAGACGGAATGAAAAGAACCACTAAGAATTTACAAGACAGGTTGAAGAAGCAAATTATTATAAACCATTCACACCATATACACTTTCATGATTGCAATTTTAGATGGTTAAAATTCCTTACATATATACATCCCTATAGTTCCCAAACATTATAAATACCGCATAACGGGGTTTAAATTTCATACACATAAATAACATCGTATCTCTCTCAATATCTCTTACTACATTTGACCTAATTACATCTGCTTCCAAATATGGCCAATTACTTCCAAAACATCCCTATGTTTCTTTTTCTCATTCTTGCACTTATTGTCTGCCTGGAAATTCAATCTACACAGGCAAGGGAAATAAAACCAGTAGAAGAACACGATATTGGGTATGTCCAAACGCAGATGACAGGACTCCAAGTTCATGCAAGAAATCTGGAGCAACAACCTGCAGGGATTCAGAAACACGAAAAGATGATATTCCCAAGTGAAAGTCGTGATTTGAGCAGAGGCTGGAATGGGTTTGAATCTGAAGCAACAGGAAACAGTCCTGGAATTGGTCATTCTCACGTACGAGAAAAAGATAACATGGGTACAATTAAGATGCAAGAATTCAGCACAACAGCAGCAGCGGCAGCAGATGGTCATGTTAAGGAACCAGCAGGCCACAGTCCTGGAATAGGTCATTCTTACGTAGGAGCAAGAGACATCATGGGTAGGAAGATGGAATTAGGTCTTACCACTACAGGGGTAAAAGATAGTTTCAAAGGACCAGGCCACAGCCCTGGCATCGGTCATTCTTCCGTAAACTTGAACTGATTTAAGAACCAAAATTAATGTTTAAGTATAGATGTGGGCGAGTGCTTGAATAATTAGTATGTGATTATTGTGAATTCTTGCCTGTCGAAATAACAGATAATCAGGGTTCTTTATATTTACTGTCTTACCTTTAAATATGTCGCTTCAGGTGAATTGCGATTTATGTGTGTTTAGGAAACTTTGAACATGTAACAGCTTGGATTGCAGTGTAGTAAACTTGTCAAATTCTCTCTCTCTTCGTGCTTGTCAACATTTTATCGGCTTTAAACTGAAAGTGTGTATGCAAGGGAGCATGTTTTAAGCGTATTATCTATTTTGCTATCATTTATATGTTGACCATAGAAATTCAAATATTCAACTATCACTTAACTTTTTTTCTCTTCAACCCCAACATGGCAAAAAATGAGATGTGTAGGTTGAAGAAAATATTTGAATTTTTATATTTAATGATCAAGCACAAAATGAACAATATACATGTCAAAATATGAAAAGAAATTGCAAATTATATGAGTAACGAAATAACTCTCAGGGTCAGGTGCCGATGAGCACATTGAAGAATTCCTGTGGCTACAAGCCCTTATAGCCTAGACACAACGACGCAATTATCAGGGATGCGCTCTACCACTGAGCTAATAGCCCGTCATGCGTGCCACCCATTGGGAGCCCGCTATGCTAAAAACGAGAAGGGTGAACTTTTTGCGCTTTCAACCTTTTTCTTTTTGAGTGGATTATATTTCCACTGGCGAGAAGGATAAATTTTGTGATAAAAAAAATTAAAATTAAAAAAACTAAAAAGATACAGGTTCAAAATACTAATTTAGAAAGTTAAAAGTACAAAACTGCTAGCAAAATTAAGTCAGTAGGAACAATTACCCCGATTTTACAAAGTCACGTGGGATGCACGTGCATTTTTTCAACGAAATAAAAAGATGTATTTAAGCCCAAGTAGATATAACATAGTGAAATGGAAGTCACATGACTGAGCACAAAGATAGTACATTGTAAATAAGAGGGCAATCTCAGATATCCATTCTTCTGATTTGAGCAATTTCTTGGCTAATTAGTCTATGAAAATGATGCCTAACTTGACAACTTACTTTTTCCCCTACCCTTAAAAGAATAGAGCCTTTGAACAAATTAATTAAAGTAGGTTATGTTTATATATGTCAAGTACTGTGAAATTACGATCACATCAGCCCCTATATCCTTCCGTTCCAAAAGTGTTTCATATTTTTAGGGCCCCCACCAAATAGGTTTGGTGCCTTAGGCTAATGAACAAGATATTTAATTCATAGTCTATTTATTTATACTAATCTGGTAAATTTAAAAGCAAGTACAATTCAACAGAATGATTCATAAAACAGTAAGAACAATAATACGTTATATGTATTTTTGAAACAAATGATTCAAATTAGTACTTTTAACTAGTATTGAAAAATAAATTAAATTCTTCAATACTTGATTGTAGATGTACAAGTAAAAATTCGTACAATCTTGATTTTATTAAACATAACGATCAAATTTAAACATTAGATTTGCGATCAAATCAAGATCCAAATAGTGAATAAAAGATAAAATATGTGCAGAAATATTAAAGTGCTATTCGAGTCCATCTCATGCCCGACTTGATAAAAAATTAAATAAGTATAAATAATAATAATGTGTTGAAGGTAATTCAATTTATTTATATCCTTACATTCAATAACAATAATAATAGTGCAAATTTTATTATCTCATATTGAAAAAACCCGTAACACAGTCAAATAACTTCCAAATATTAACAAAATAGAATGCTACTTTAAATATTCAAGCCAAGAATCTTAAAAGAGCATATGCTCCAACGCCCGTGATTATTCAATTACAATAAATTAAGGGATCTTAGCAAATCATGTGCCGTACACAACATCGCACGCTTCAACTTGCGATTTTTAAAATCGTGCCGACGAGTCTGTGTCCGTCAGGGACAGTAAATTAAAGTACTAAACCAACATTTGGAGAAACCTAAAGAACAGTTGACATTCTTTTATATTTAAAATCTTAGTTGGGAATCAAAATATGATTATTATAATATGAACTAACTTAACTACCTCCGTCTCTCTGAATAAAACGTGGGACACCTCCTTTCGCTTTTTCTTTGAACAAAAAAGACAAACACCCATTCCAATAAATTCATATTAAGTACAATAAATATTAATCTTAATCTTAATTACTATAGATTAAGACATTTTCGGCAATACCTTATTTCCTATGCCCTTTGCTAACAACTTTCCACTCCTATATCTATTTTATTATAAAGAAAATTTCATTTTTATTAATTAGAACTGTTACTTATATCACGATACTAATTTTTCAAATTATCAAAAATATCCCTCATAGATTTTTTAACTAGTCCTACTCAAATTTCTATTACTAGCTATATATCTATACTATATATTTATATATATTAATATAAAAAAAAATTTATTAACACGAAACCGCAGGTAACATCAGTTGGTGAAGCGGTGTTAAGCATTCCTAGCGGTATGAAAAGAGAGGTCGTGATGATATAATCTATGTCCGTTGCAACGGTTGTTGACCTAGGTATTTACAAGGGTGG
This sequence comes from Sesamum indicum, assembly GCF_000512975.1. Lineage (NCBI taxonomy): Eukaryota > Viridiplantae > Streptophyta > Magnoliopsida > Lamiales > Pedaliaceae > Sesamum > Sesamum indicum. The sequence goes on from NC_026152.1 coordinate 2,479,683, forward strand.
TTAAAATATTTGCCATGAGTAAAATCCATGATAAATATTTTTATCATGGCTCTTAGCCATGACAAATAATTTTTTCATGATAGAAAATCTATATTTTTACATCGATTTTATTTAACGTTGTTAATAAAAAGTAATTACACATAGCTTTTAGTATCTAACTATTAAAATTATAATCAATAATTATTATTTTTTTCTAGTGGTAGTCGAAGAAAGGGGAAAAAAATTAAAAAATAAGTAAAAAAGAGAGGGATCCTTCATAGATTTGGCTGTCCCAAGTGATGTTAATGGAGAATCTTTGTCGAACTAAAAGCTGATTATATTCCTCAAGTCAGAAATTGCTGTCGTACTATTCATGTATACCTTAAATATGTATTGTAAAGCACACATATAACAGAGACTTCCAGCTAACATTTATGATTATAGTAATAATAACAATAAAATAATTAAAATTATGGCATTATTAAGCCTAGTACTAATAAGGGCTTTAATGATGTCTACATACATACATCAATTAAAGTAAAAAATTAAAATAAATAGGGATAATTACACTCCCCACCCCTGAGGTTTGGTGTGATTACACGTAGACCTTTGTGGTTTGGGAAATTACATTTAACCTACCTGAGGTTTGTTTTATCTAACAAAATAGTCATCATTTAAGTTAAAATTAATTGAATTTGCTGACATTAACAATAAAATTAAATTAAAAATTGATATTTGTCATCGATTGACTTATTACTGAACTATTATAGGTCAAATAATTTTTTCTGGACTAAACTATCCTTAAAGGTGAAGATATATCTCATCATATGCATTAACGTATGAAGACGTATGAAGGTAATTTGATTATAAAAGTATTTATTTGGCCTGCAATAATTAAGTAATATATCAATCGATGATAAATACGATTTTTTTTATATTTTTGTTAATATCAGCCAATTTAGTGAATTTTGACTAATGGAGGGACTTATATGTTAGATGAAACCAAACTTCAAAGGTACTAAATGTAATTTTTTAAATCATAAAAAATTTACGTATAATTACACCAATATTAAAAAAAAAAAGAATGTAATTATCCCAAATAAATAAATGTCTAGATACATCACCTCCCTAGCGCTTTGAAAGGGCACAGGTGCAGATCTCTCTCTCCTCTCCATATACCAAGGGGCATGCATCTCTAGAAATAATATCATTTTTTCAATATGGTTAAAAATTCAAAAAAAGAAATGATATATTTCTTCATTCATTATCAAGGTTCAAAGTAAAAAATGATGATATATATTAATTAATTGTGACTTTATAATGACTATTAATCATTGTTTTTGTCAGCAATGACAAAATATTTGCTTTAAATAAAAATTACAGCAAATATTCTAGTTATAGGTAAAATCATAATAAATATTAATTAATTATGATAAAAACTTAAATTAATATTGATTTATTATAATGTTTAAATTTTAGTAGTTTATAATGCATGGAGTAATTAAATTTTTTGTACTGTATGTACCTCAGCCGGATTTATATATACTCATAACACAATCACATGATTTACAACTTCATTCAAAATTTCGGTCATTTAAAATTAATTTGGACTTATTTGTAAATCTAAATAATTATTATTTTTTATTTATATATATATATATATTCAAGGTTTGATGAATTATGATGCCCATAATTAGTTTAAGATAAGATTTTTAGTACACAGTTATATGTAATAGAAAAAAATTATGATGCCCATGAATTGCTATGGACTAAAAAATATGATAAATAACTATTATAAATCACGTTTAAATAAAATCAATGCAAGAACTTATCTCATTGGTCATGAAAAAGTATTAGCCTTGACAATTAGTCATGGTATAAGTTTTAGCCGCCCTCATAAAAATTACGGTCGGTAATGACAAATATTTTAGCAACCCTCACAAAATTTAAAGTCGATAATAACAAATGTTTTAGCCACCCTAATAAAAATTAAGGTCGATAAACATTGTGTGATTGTGGTGAAGAACTAATATCTGCGAACAGACGAAAAAAATGAACAAGCTGTCAATTGAAATTTTAATAAAGAATACATCCCATATATGCCTGACTATGGCCGCCGGTGACGAGGACAATGCCGGAGATACTCCTGCCGGTGATGGGGACGGCGAGGAGGAGGGGGACTGTCGTCAGGTGAATAGTGGAGGCGAGTTTAATGGCGAATCACAATAGTTTGGGGCGGAAGTCGAAAAGTTGTCCTCTTCGATTCTACCGGCAGGGGTCGTTTACCGGCTCGTTCTTCCGGCGATTGAGGGTGGCGCTGGCTTTGGGGCGAAAACAGCAACTATTCCGACCAAAAAAGGAGGGGTTTTGGCCACAGAAATGGATGTTTTGCCAGCGCCTCCATTATTAGGGTTTCGAGCTCTTTCAAGGTCCATTAATGGCGGATGGAGCCCTGCTATTTCACCTCGCTTGTTTAATATGACTGAGTTTCTAAGCCTCGCGAATCGAGTAGTGGATGAAGGCGATAGTGCTGCAATGGAGGCGTTGGTGGCGCTCAAAGCTCGATGGGAGATGAAGTTTGGCAATGGCGGAAAGGAGACAACACAGATTCCGGAGCGGCTTTGTGATGCTTTTTCTGGCAATCAAAAATATGAAACAGTAGCCCAGACGACGGAGAAACAGTCTGCAACGTTTCCCCGGCGATCCGACGAACGTCCGGTGACTTCTCCGACGAAACGTGACGTGCGTCAGCATGCTGGCCTGGAGGCAAATGTGGACAGTGTTGGAGCTGAGGTGGCGGTGACTTTGGGTGATATGGAGGCTTATTTGGAAAGTGAGATGGCTGCTGACATCAGCCCTAGTAGGGCTGATATCACTGCAGCTGCTGACATTAGCAACTCTAAGGCTGATGTCAGCGATGACACAGCAGCTGACATCAGCATTTTTGTGGGGGGAAAAACAGCCTACTCATGACGCGGCAAGGAATAGAGCTCTCGGTGTTCCCGTTCAAACGAGATTGTACATGGGGAATATCCCGTTGCAAGCATGTTCCGAAAATGTGTTTTCGAAAGACAAAATTGCGCATGTCTTCAATAATACTACACGAAAACTTTGTAGTATGTGGCGCCTACAGTGCAAAATGGCGAGGTGATTGTTCGCCCTTCATTGGAAATTATTCGGGATGGATCGAAGCGATGGGAGGCTACACAGTTGGATACTTTCTCGGAAAAAAACTATATTTCCACCATCTTAAAGAATTTGTCACGTCAATTTGGTCGACGTTGCGTGACGTTACTGCTACGACAAATGGATTCTTCTTCTTCCAATTCAAATCAGTCATAGATATGAAAGACGTAATTGAGGGCGGTCCATGGTTTTTCAGGGACAACCGATTGTCCTTCAGAAATGGGAGCTAGGAATGGCAATACAAAAGTTGAAACATACACAAGTTTCCGTCTGGATCAAGCTAAGACACCTCCCAGTGGAGTTGTGGACCACGGAGGGATTGAGTATAGTGGGGAGTGGAGTATGAAAACCGTTGTACCCGGATGCCATAACAAGAGCATGCACGAGATTGGACTTACTCGTGTATGCGTCATGCTAGACATCAACTCAAAATTACCAAAGCATATCATCATCATGACGCCGGACGAGGGAGGAGGGGAAACACCTTGCAAAGCTGATGTCAAATATGAATGGGTTCCCCCGAAATGTACGGGTTGCATGAGCTTAGGCCACTCTATCAAAGATTGTTCGTTGATGAAACCCGGCTAAACCCACCAAACCATCGGTGTTTGTTTATGTACCCAAAGCGGGGGGGCCATGGGTACAAAGGAGGGAGGAGAACACCGCAAAATGGCAAGTGTTCCACAACGTCCTTCCATAATGCGGTTGGACGAGAGCGTACCACCACCATTAGACACGCATGCGACTATCGCTCGAAGCGATGACAAGGGACGAGGGGACAATGGTAAGGCTTTGGTTATTTTTAATACTTTTGATGCCTTGCAGATGCTTGATGATGTAGAAGAAGCTATTGGGGGTCCTAATTAAAGTAGCCCCAAGCACGGTGATCCATGTTGAATATAGCAGTCTGGAATGTTCGTGGCCTGAATAAGAGGGACCATCAACTAGCAGTGAAAGATCTAGTTGCTAATTCAGGTACATTTCCTTGGTCTCCTTGAAACTCGTGTTCGTTTGAATAATGTTTCTCAGATTCAGTCTTTTTTATTACCCCAATGGAAATAATTTGTGAATTATGTGATGACGGGTAATTGTATCTGGATTGCATAGGATGATAACTTTATTGATGTTAATGTGGTTGAGTTGGGCACACAATTTATACACTGTCATGTCACTATTAGATCATTTCAGGAATCAGTTGATATTACTGTCATTTATGGGGCCACTTAGTTAGCGGACAGACGAGAACTTTGGGACTCACTGACTGCATTGGCTATCCAATGTTTGGACACCCCGTGGTTAGTTGGGGGTGATTTTAATGTTGTTTGGGATCTTAGTGAGGTCTGTGGAGTTTCTGGAGACATACAGCTGGCAATGGAGGAATTTAATAATTGCATCCAGAATACAGGATTGCTTCCTTTACCCATGCAAGGAGAATAGTACACATGGCACAATTGCAGTGCAGGCCCCAGGAATCTATGGAAACGACTAGATAGGATACTTATTAATGACACATGGATCGCTCGATCCCCCACTTCATCTTACTCGAGTCTTACACCACATACCTCGGATCACTCACTGATGGTCCTGTATGGGACCGATAGCAACATTTGGGAGGTATGTTCCGATTTAATAATTATCTTATCCTCTACATCAGAGTTCATTCACAGTGTGCAAAGAATATGGCAGCATGAGATAGTAGGCATAGCGATGTACGCGGTGACTCGGAAACTAAAAGCTTTGAAACTAGTTTTCCGAGAACAGAGAAGGAATAAGAGTGATTTATCGTACAATGTGCAGTTGGCTAAGGGTTTTCTTGAAGAGGCACAAATCCTGGTTAGCTCGAACAGACAGGAGGATCTGTTCTTACTCCTGGAGCATTGCTGTCGAATGGTGTTGGCCAAAGCGGCAAAGCTCGAGCAAATCATGCTTCGTCAGAGAGCTAAAATAGAGTGGATGAAGGGGAGTGACCAATGCTCCAGAGTGTTCTTCCGCAAAATTGCGCAACGAAGGACAGCGAGGAGAATATTACAAATCAACAATGAACATAGAGCTACCCATACGGAGCAGGGGGCGGTGGTCAATGAATTTGTCTCTTTCTACCATAACCTGCTAGGAGGAGAGAGACGACGGGATGCCGTTCATATTCGGTTCCTTAAACCCTGGGCACGACATGTGTTGACAGATCAAGAGGCCAACTCTATCTTATTGCCTTTCACCCCCTTCGATGTTAAACAGGCAGTGTTTGATATTGATGAGGATAAAGCGCCTGGGCCTAATGGTTACTCATCAGGTTTCTTTAAAGCTGCATGGTCGATTGTGGGACGGGAGGTGACGAGAGCGGTGTTGGATTTCTGTACTACCGGGAGGCTCTTGAAACAAATCAACACTACCTTACTGGCGCTTATACCGAAGGTGCACTCTCCAATATCCGTTAGTGATTTTCGATCAATTTCTTGTTGTAATATGCTTTATAAGATTATTGCCAAACTTATTGTCCAACGATTAAGTGTGGTTCTGGACAAACTCATTAGCCCCTGCCAAACGGCATTTGTGCCTGGCAGAAGTATTAGTGATAATATCATGCTAGCTCAGGAACTTTTTTCAGGATATAACCAGACACGCCTCCCCCCCAGATGTGCGTTGAAAGTGGATAGTAGAAAGGCGTATGATACGGTTGAGTTGGACTTTCTATCTGCTGTTCTTGAGTTATTTGGGTTCCCCAACATCTTTCTCAGTCGGCCTCAATAGAAAACCCCATGGATTCTTCACTGGAGCCAGAGGGCTAAGACAAGGGGATCCTCTTTCGCCGTACTTATTTGTCCTCGTCATGGAGATGCTACACTTGGATTTTCTCCAGTTGATTGATCAAGACGGGTCTTTTACGTTTCACTAGAAATGCGAAGCTGCGCATGTGTTCCAACTTGGGTTCGCTGACGACCTTCTATTGTTCAGCAAGGTTGACATTACGTCCATCGGAGTTTTCAAAATAGGAATTGATCGGTTTGCTGGATGGTCAGGGCTGAAGCTAAACGTCCAAAAGAGTCATATTATCATCTCACGGTCAGCACAGGGACTGAGAGAAGATATGCTGACTTTACTTGGGTTCCAGGAAGGGCAACTGCCAATGAGGTCCTTGGTCTTCCTCTGCTATCTTCTAGATTATCTTTTTCCAATTGTTAACCATTATGACAAAAATTGATCAACGTATAGCTGGTTGGGAGGGGCTTGCACTTTCATATGCTGGTAGAGTGCAAATCATTAAATTTGTGATCACATCCCTTAGTGTTTATTGGGCCTCTGCATTCTGCTTGCCGAAGAAAATCATAAAAGCAATTGAGAAAAGACTCCGAGCTTTCCTATAGAAAGGAACAAGGAACAGTGGATACACAAAGGTGGCATGGAAAGATGTGTGTCAGCCTGTGGGGGAAGGAGGCCAAAGAATCAGGGATGTAGTACATTAAATCGGGCATTAATGAGCAAGAAACTCTGTGATGTAATCCGATACGAGAGGACATCAATTTGGGTGGACTGGCTGTACGCTGGTCGGTTACAAAACACCTTCGTTTGGATAGTACGGGAAATTGCTACGTCTTCGAAGTTACCTCCGCCCAATGGTGGATTACCGTATTGGGGATGGAACGAGTTTCTATATTTGGCAGGATCTATGACACCCTCTTGGGCCACTTATTGACAGATTCCCACGTGCTCCAAACCTACTAGGACTTGACTTGTCGACCAAACTTAACTCGGTCATTTGTGGAGGCGAATGGCGATGGCCTCCTATCACGGATTTCGAGTGCCTTGAGATAACTCATGTACTACCTCCAATCCATGAAGGAGTAGACAGAATTATTTGGAGAATGGGCGGTGGGCAACCATCGACCAAGGCCCTTATTAGATTATTTGATCCACCAGGGACGAAAGTAAGACTGGGCTTCACTACTTTCGGGCTCTTGTAAGATCCCTCGACACCTATTCATTTTATGGATGGCAATTCTTGGCAAACTCCCGACGACGGACAAACCATGGCTCTCTCATCTTGGTGATTGTGTCTTGTGTGATGGAAAGATGGAGACTCATACTCACCTCTTCTTCCAATACCGATATAGTAGACGGTGCCTTTCCGACAATCGCAGATTGGTCCGTTTCCCATGGCCCAACCGAGATTGGGCAAATGACATCGATTGGGCAGCACAAAAATGGAGAGGCAAGCACATTGTCAACCTTGCTTATAGAGTATTGTTGGCTTCTTGTGTTTACCATATTTGGAGGGAGAGGAATCTGAGGCGATTCGAGCATGAAGAAAAAACAGCTAGCACTTGGCTTTCTTGATTGTTAATGATGTTAAGCAGATGATTCTTAGTATTAATCTTGCTTGCTCGATTAGCACATGTGCATTACACAGACTATGGCGTATCCGGTGGTCTGTCGCGGGAGAAACCAACTCATGAACACTGTGTTGCACTACTATTGTTTTAGTTAATGAAATTTACATTTACCCAAAAAATTAATTATTACGGCTATTTTAACAAAGACTTATAGAAAATGTGAAAATTATATTAAAAATTAGTTGTTGGTTAGTATTAATTGGAACATTGCATGTGTAAATAGAATGTAAATATTCTAATAAGTTATAAAAATACTAAGTTTGGTTAAATACTCACCTCTGAATTGTGTCATAATTTATTGTATGTTAAATTATATAAAATAATTCTCACGTAATTACATAATTTATTAATAAAAAGCAGAAAATCCAATCCCGATCAATTAGATCCAAATTAAATAAGGGGACCCCAATCCATACCCTGTCGAGCTCAACAAATTAAATAAGAGTACCAGGTTTTGATTAATACGGAATGTTCTTTACAGAAAAATAATGTAATTTGAAGTCACTGCAAGAAAATAAAAAATAAAAAATAAAAATCCTAACACTATAAATTTTCACAATTTAGAAATTATGGTAAATTAGTACTATTAATTACGGTGAAATAAGATCAATGTGAAACTTAAATATTTATCTACGATTAATTAATATTTATCATGGTTTTTAATTATGGACAAAATATTTATCATGATTTTAACTATGACTGATATTTTAGCCTCATTTACAAAAACAAATACTAATAATTGTTGTGGAGCCATAGTTAATTTTTATTCATTATAACTCTTTCTATTTTTTTAACTATAATAATTAATTATAGCAAAACTCATATATTTTTTTTAGGGCAAATGTGGTTTGAACCTTTAGTTTGAAATTTTTGAATGAGTTCAAAATATAGGCAAACTTTGAGTGAGGATTTAGTCGTAGCTGTTAAAATTGTTGGACACATAAAGAAACTATAGATATCATATTATGTGTGTTGAGTATATTAATGTGTCATTGGTGTCACTATATATTAGGCTCGTGGAGTGCGATGCAATTATCATGGTTAAAAACAACATATTATGGCAAATACTAATAATTATAGTTGCTTGATAATTATTAATCGTTATTTTTTTTTAAGTAAGGTCAAAATATTAGCTATACTAAATTGTGGATAATTTAAGTTTTTGCCTTGATTTGTCTTAACATGACATCTAGCATTGATTTATTATGGTTTTTAAGCCACAATCATTTATAATATAGAGAATAATCAATTTTTTTAATATATATTGACCATTTTTTAACGAATTAATTGCATTTTTAGTCCGATAATTATACCCCTTTGATATGTTAGTTCTACAATTTATTAGAATTGTAAATTGGGCCTTTCACATTTTTCACTTTCGTGATTTTAGGATAAATTTGACCAAAATGTTTAAAGTTGGTCAAAAAGTGGCATGTTCCAGTTAAAATATGAGAGAAACACGTCTTATTGAGTGAATTATAATGACGTGGTAGATAATGACTAATGTTAAAAAAAAAAAAAAAAGACCAACGACAGTGCGAAGAACGAGACATTCTCAATGCGCGTCGCGGTGATATGGACTGTGAACAACCTACGCGCTTATGGGATGGCGTCTGGATGGAGTTTCGCTAGTGTTATGGTGTGTCCAGTTTGTATGGAAGACACACGTGCATTACCTGCAGAACGCTAAGAAGGCTTGCTACTTTGACTGCTATAGGTAGTAACTCTCCCCCGACCATCCGTACCAAAAGAACAAGAAAGCATTCACTACGAACCGAGTAGAAAGGAAGGTTGCATGGGCAAGATTGACAGGAGATAGATCTACGTATGGGTTGAAGAGTTAACTCCTGCGGTTGAAGTGCCGTTGTCACTTTCGGACGGGTACGGTAGCGAGCATAAGTGGACAAAGAAAAAACATCTTCTGGTAGCTCGAGTACAGGTCGACAGATCTGATTTGACACAATCTTAATGTCATGCACATTGAGAAGAATGTGTTTGACAATATATTAATATCATGATGGATATAAAGGAAAAAACAAAGGACACTCTGAATGCACCGAAAGACCTTAAGATCATATATAATCGATCGAAGCTTGAGGTGGACGATAGAAGGCCGAACGTGATGCCCAAAGCCGTATATATCCTATGCAAATAGTAGAAGAGGAGGATATGTGAATGGATTAGTCATTTGATGTTTCCTGATGGCTACGCATCTAATTTGGTCTGTTATATCGACATGAAGGAGTTGTAAAATTTATAGGCTATGAAATTCAAAATCATGTCTTTTTAGTCCCAAAATCACGATGCCTTTTTAGTCACAAACGTCTTTTCAGTCCCAGAACCACTACTTACATGACTTTTTGTGCCTAAAAATACGTGATTATATGTTTTATAGGACTCCATTAAATTTTTATTATTTTATGATGAATTGAGTAAAATACCCTTTTGAATTATAAATTATAATTATATATTTTAAAATTTCCTAAAATATTTTTTGAGTAACTAATATGTTCTATGAATAATCTACTTTACCCACTCTTAATTTTATATTTTATGTGTTGTTTTTAAAAAAATAACAAGGATAAAGTTTTTTTTTATTTCACTGTCTAGAGTTAATTAGATAATTAATTATTTTTTATTTGTGGGAGTATTTATAATTTTTAAAAATAAGAGAATATTAGTAATTATGCCAAGACGAGGGGAAAGTAGTTGTAATTCACCCTTGTTTATGTTGACAAAGGCAAAACATCCCCAGAGAGAAAAACATGTTGCTAGTATTTAGTCATAGATACAATCACGTCAAATACCGATTAACTACGGTAAAAATTTAAGTTGTTTTATCGAGTCTGTTTTATCATGACATATAATATTGGGGTTAAATATTCTTTTAGTCCCATAAAATAAGGATAGAATTTCTTTTGGTACCACAACTATGGCATACGACGCTTTTAGTCCCGTAAAATTCAAAATCTCGTCTTTTTAGTTCCAAAAAATGTAATTTTGGAACTTTTAGTCCCAAAATCACAAAATACATAATTTTTTGGACTAAAAATACGTAATTATGAGTTTTATGGTACTAAAAGTGACACATGTCATAGTTATGGTTTCAAAACAAATTTTGCCCTTATTTTATGACACTATATAATATTGATTTATCATAATTTTTATGTGATAGTAATTTATACTTCAAAAATTTATTCATTTATCATAATTATTACTGGACGTGTTCCTTTCTTGAGCAGAGTTAATGAGAACTGTCATTACATGAAGACTGAAGCTGGAACAGTAAGACATGAACGTCAAGCAACGTGATATATACAATAGACAGTAGTGATCAATGTAGTAAAAGTTACTCCTAATTCGACGGCATTTGCCAACAGAAAAACAAGCTAAAAAAATTTAAAGAATCTCAGTCATGAATTGAGTGTCCGATGCCGGGACTGTGGCCCGGCGTCGTGGGCCGAAAATCATCCACATACTCAGCCTTACTCGTCCCCATATCCACGCCGGCGGCGCCGTAGTCTCCTCCCTTTGCCGCCTTCAGAGTGGTTTGATGGTTACCCTTTACATGTTTCTTGGACTTCAAATGCCTACTCTCCACACAAACACTCATTTCTTGGAATACAATTAGAAGGAGAAGAACAAGACAGAGTACTGTCAATGCCTTAGAACTTTTGGCCATAGATTGAGAAATTAGTGAGTTTTCAAGAATGTTGGACTAAGAAATAGAAAGTAGGAAGGAGGAGTTAAGTTTTGCTGTGTGCTGAATTCCTTTCAAAACTGTAGAGTATATATACTAGTTGAGTTTGGCTGCCCCCCCCCCCCCCCCCGGGGGGGGGGCGGCAGGCATGTGATGAAGGTCCTAATTAGTGGGAAGATTCTTTATAGGACAATAAAAAATAATTACACTAGTACTCCATTTTATAATTAAATAATAGAAATTACTTCTAATATTGTTAAATAAATTACACGCCGTTTGATAATAATTCTGTTTAAGGAAAAAAAAACAATGACAAGAAACGTCAGAGTAAATTATGCAGATAATAGATAGTAGAGGGGTGGAAATGCAATTATTTTCAAGAAAAAAGGAAAATAGTATGGAAAAATGTGGATGGCTTATTTTGGCTGTTGAAGCTGTATCCATCGCCTCAAAAAGCTCACATGCACTTGGCTGGTTTAGTTCCTACTTGTCTCGAGTGTAATTATTAATTAAATTTGCCGACTTTTATTTATTTATGAATGGACCTAGTTTTAATGCATGTCCATCTCCTGAATATATTATTCCGACAGGGAATAGGAAAAGACATAATATTATTGTTCATGTTTGAATCAACCTCGGTGGGATTTTTGAGTATTTGTGTTTAAATGTTGTGGCTAAAAAATTTTCATTCGAATCAGATTTGGTCATATTAAAATTAATTAGATGATAAATTTAATATATTTATTGTGTGATTGGTGTATAGAAAAATAATCAATTACATGACAAATATATCATTTACTTTATAATTCGATCAAGTTTGATTTATGTAAGAAATTTTGCAATAATTGTTTGATGTACAGGAAAAGAAGTAGGACTACTGATAAGTGAAGCAGACCAAATAAAAATCAGTCATTTCTGTCTCTACTACTGTTTTCATATATGCGTTTCTTACAAAGGGAATATGTATCCATTGGTAGAGCTATACTGCCTTTTAACCTTTCTTTCTTCCGCACAACATTAAGCCAACAATTCTTTTGATTCTTTCAACCCCCCGCCCCCTTTTATTTTCTAAAAATAAATAAAGATAAAATAAAATTTTCAAAGGAAAAGCATCATTAGTTAGGATGTATTTGATTTTAACATTTGGTTTACGTTAAATTTCTAATGAAAACATGAGTCGATGCTTCTCAATATTCTACGGAGCTCGTAATATGCACGTGATGTTTCCGTAAAAAATTTAATGTTTGATTTCACTTAAACGTTTTTTTTCTATAAAATACAAAGATTGATTTGATTTCACTTAACGTATGAAATTCCAGTTAACTCTATTAATTTGTTTTTTCCTGGTCCTGTTTTTAAGACAGTCCAAAATGAATTGTCTTAACTTAATTTTTATTTGATTCTAAATATTTTGTTTTTCTCTATTTTTTCAAAACACAAACAAAAACAACAAAAAAACAAAGAAAGCCAAATTAATTAACAGCCTGTTCAATGGCACCATTAGCGTTAATCTTTTGCTAAAAATTTTCATTAAAAAACCACAGCCGACACAATGTAAAGCAAAACCTTGTGAACGACAGCTTTTCCGAGGTGATTGGATCTCAGACCTAAAACCTGCCTTTCAAGACCTCAAGGGCTGCCTCAAACTTTGGTAATTATAATAATCATAATAATAATAATAATAATAATAATAATACATTACTTAATATTATAATTACAGTTAATTAAACTGTTCCTGACTGCTAAGTGTTAAAACAAAAATATATATATATATAGTACCCACTAGCAAGTTGCATGCTCCTTCCCACTCATGATACGATACTGATACTGTTTTATTTGGACCATCCCTTTAATTTGAGGGCTTTTGCCTTTGAATTCTGTGCTGTCAGAAAAACCACAACTTTACAGCCTGAGATTACATGCACCTTTATTAGGTTTTCTTTGAAGGACGATTCTTTTTGCAGTTACTGGTAAGAATTTGAGTACTAAAAGGTGGTCTCCATGGCTTAAGGAGCTGATCAAACATTAAAAGACATGTTCTACTTAGGCATGCAAATTTTAATTGCATCATGTCCCCAGACAAAACATGGTGGTGTATCAATTTACTTCACTATATATCTCTCAATTGGTACTAAAAATTTGAACCTCACTTGGATTCCAATGCTTCAATTCCTTGATTTTAATGGGGTTGTCCCAAGATTTCTTTAGATTTTGCAACTTTCTTGTTCAATACTTATCTTGAGTTTGAGTCTTCTATTATAAAATATTGATTCTGTTTTATACGTATTATACTTTAGGTAGATATATATGATCATGTCTATACTATTAATGTTATATATAGTGTGTATATATAAAGGACAATATGATATTCGACGCAATATATAATAAAAAATTTGAACTGTCAATATAACGTTTAGCTTTCCTTAGAAATAAAGTAATGAGAAGAATATCAAAAATGGCAACTGAATATCAAAAGCTAGCGATTGATTGCACTACAAAAAAAAATAATTTTATTTACAAATGACTACAATTTAAAAATTATTATAAATCAATACTATTTACCACTGTTAAAACAAAACCTATGCGGAACTTTAAATTTTGACCATGTTCAACCAACATTCACCATGGTTTTATTCACCGCTAAAACATTTATCATTGTTTTAGCTAGGGCTATTTTGCCACTGTTTTTGTTAGGGCTAATATTTTGACTGTAATTGTAAAAATGACAACTAATACTCAAAGTTAGGGCTAGGGTTAAAACATTTGGTAGCTGTGATTATTTTGTATTCATTGCAGTTTTATTTTACTATTGTAATTAACCATGACGAAAAAGTCATATTTCTTCTATTGTTGGTAATTAAGAGTGAGAAATTTTACGTACTTGAGAGTATTTGAATCAAGAATAGTTTTCGGGGCTTGCATGCATGCAGGTGAAGTACATGATAGAGAGAAGCAATTAATGCTACAAGGCTAGCTGATTACAGATTCTCAAATTAAATTGTTTATATGAATGGACTAGTTACCAACGTATTTTACTACCACCTGTTTAGTATTTTCACACCTGATTTATATATATGTATGTACGTATGATAATTCCAAAGTGTTGGCTTTAACTGTATAAAACGAATAACTACAACCTGGTAACCTAAATTTCAGTTAACAGAATTCTTGGTCACGTGTGAATTAAGTGAACTGTTCGTATGAGTAGTTCAGCTTGTAATAGAAATTACGTCCATGATGTAGTTAGTTATTTCACACATATATAGCCATAGAAAGAGAATTTGACATTAAAATCGAAGCAAAGTTACACAAAACAAAGCCAAAATTTACAGATTGAGAAATTAATGCTAAAACATGAAACAAATTAACTAAACTAGCTAGACCCAACAACGAAATACGATGTTTCAATCATGCTTAGAATGTCCTATCCCAGGACTATGACCAGGAGTGGTAGGTCGGAAAGAATCGACGTATCCTTCCTCAAGCCTATACCTACGCCTGCTCCCTATGTCCGTGGGGCTCGAGCTCACAACGTTTCCATAACTGGTTTTGGCAACGTTGGTGCTTTTTCCTGCAGTCAAATGACGTCCTTGCGCATGGTTTGATAGTATAACAAGCAGGAAAATCAGACAAGCAAGAGCTTTGGCCATATGGGATTTCGAAAAAGTTTAAGAAAAAATGTAATATGTTTGAGTAGTTAAAATTGAACTAGGAGGAGAAGAGAAGAGGTAGAGGAGGAAAGTGTGCGTGTGTATGTTGTAATCCTGTGGCTCGAGGTGGTCGGGTATTTATGGAGGTAAAAAGTTGAAGAACGCATTGCATGTGAACTCCCCAAACACCTAGGAAGATTCCATGTGAGCGAGAGTTGCAATGTGGACAAACCCTATACATTGCATCTAACTGCTATATTAAGGCTACTTGGAACTATTACAATATAGGCTTATTAATTTTCTCTTTTCTTTAATCTAGGACATTCATGTATTTTTTCGGAAAATTGTATCAGTGCGACGAGGGGGTGAACATACATGAGCAATGGTACTGGTTTAGACTGAGAAGTCTGGGAATATTTGAATTGATTAGTATAGATCTTTTATCACACTTTTGTATCACACAAATGAATGGTCGATACGTTCTTTTTTAATTTAAAAAAAATATATATATAAAATGTAAAAATGTGGGAGCACGGATGAATGCGACATTAGTATGTGATAAAACAGAGATCCTTTGATGGGTTCTCACAGCACGTACGCTCTCGCCTCCCTTCAATCGAATGGTATTGGATAGAGTGAGTGAGCTAAAATTGATGGATTCATACAAAATGTTATGGTTATGAATGTGAGTATGCCCTGGTAGGAACACAGACACATGCAACATTTTGTGCTCTATATTTTTGACCAAACACGCAAAAGACATGAACGTAAAGTTAACGCTTCATTTGCATGCAACCAAAATTTCCATCAACTCATTCTTGTCTTTCCCAGTGCCAACATATCTGCCAATTTAACCACATCAATTGATATGACTAAGTGATGTCCACTCTCAAACCATATTCTATCCCACAATATTATTATCCAAATTAGATTTGATTGAAACAAATTAAGTGTAGTACATTTATCATATGATTGATCATTATTTTTAAATTACATATCAATTATACAATATTACACTTATAATATAATTGATTCAGTTTATCTCAAATTCAATTTGTGTTAGAATTTTCCATCCTATGCACCAACAACTCTCTCTCTCTCTCTCTCATACTCGCAAAATTTAGTCGTATCAAATCAATTAAGTTGCAAGTATATATACGTTAACATATTTATCATTTAATCAGTTATTATTATTAGTGATCATATGCCAAATTCAGTTTAGACTGAAACGTTTTTGTACTTAAATAAAAGTGGGGGGAAACACAATAAAATAAAATAAAAGAAGACACGACTGTTAAACTGCGGAAAAGCCAAAACAGGTGGAGCACCTTTTTCGAACCCACCCCCACCTCCATCATACCTAAAACTAAGAACACAACTTGCAAATATATAATTAACTAATAAATTAAGACTAAAAAATATTTCCAAGTACATATATATATATATATACACACACAGAACACACACACAAGTGTGAGAGATTCTCTGGCAATTGAGCAGAAACAGTTCCAGGAGCGTGGCCGGTAATAGTGACATATAGTATTCGTTGATGGACGGCCGTCATTTGATAGAAATAAATATATATGGAGAAAGCTGTACGTACTTAAAGACATGACCACCACATGCATGTGTACATGTTTGCTGGCTTGGCTCTTCCATCACTTGTTGTTCCAACGTATGAGGAAATTCTCTGTTTGTCCACTTGCATTTAGGATCACCAAAAATTCTTACTCATATTAGATTTGATTTAATCAAATTAATTATAAAATAAATATGACATATTTGTCGTGTACTGATTGAGAATTCTTACACAAATCATATTTTATCAAACTTGAATCAATTAGATGATAAATATAATACACTTACCGTATAATTGGTATACAATTCAACGATATAAAGAGTTTTGATCGAGAATAAATAAAGAAGGAACGATTCCAATACACTTCAAGTACGTGAGTTATCAACTTATAACTTCTTCTATCCGGCCCAAACTGTACTTCTTACAATGTTTTCAAGACTTATATATATTTATACTACACAATGCACTTAATAGGGGTACAAAATATTATTTTTACCCCCTCAATCAATTGACTATATGTAAATACCATATTTTTCTGGTGGTCAATTTAGTAAATATATACTACTGTATATACAGATGTGCAGGCTTCCTTCATTTTTCTTTCTTCGAAATATCATTTTTTATTCTTCAATAGCCTTTTCTTCCACCAGAGTCTAACTCGCTATTATGTTTTAATTTATATTTCATTATCGGGAGAGATTTACAATTTCTTGATTATTTATATATTCATCTATACTATGTATTAAATTTTTCACATGGTTAGAATAATATTTTTTTGTTGATAAATATATACAGACCAAAACACCTCGAGATATATTTTATATTATATATAACGATAATCTTTAAAATATTTTCTATAGAAAATATTATATTCATGTGCATTCAGAATTAATAATTTTTTTTAAGAAAAATACGTACCAATTATGATTGATTATTCATTTTATTTTTCTTCTTGTTTATAAAATTACAAATACAGCAAGTGTGCTATAAATAGTCGATGAGTGGTTAT
Organism: Sesamum indicum; assembly: GCF_000512975.1. Lineage (NCBI taxonomy): Eukaryota > Viridiplantae > Streptophyta > Magnoliopsida > Lamiales > Pedaliaceae > Sesamum > Sesamum indicum. Next base: position 2,497,174 of record NC_026152.1, read on the forward strand.
ATAATATATAATAGGGTGAATAGCATTTTATCCCCCTATGATATTAAAAATGAGCACATTACCCCCATATGAAAAAAAATAGCAATTTACCTCCCTATACTTTTTAAAATGAAGCAATTTACCTCCTTATATAGCGAGGTAGATTGCTTCATTTTAAAAATCATAGGGGGGTAAATTGTTGTATTTTAAAAAATATAGAAAGGTAAATCGCTATTTATTTTTTCACAAGGGAGTAATTTGCTCATTTGCCATATCACAAGGGGATTGCTTGTATTTTTCCCATATATAATAAAATAAACATGTATAATATAATGAAAAATAAGTTAAGATGGGGGTTATATTTTAATTAGAAGGTAGTGGCATATTCTTCTAGGAATCCCACTAAGACAGCTGGAATAACCTGCGAGATTCTTTTAAGACTCGCCGTTTTGCGGCTCATGATAACATTTAAAATTTCTCTAATTGTCGGTCAAACCCTCAGTCTCACTAAACCAAATATTATTTAAATTCTCTCGGCAGACAAAAAAATAAAAAATAAAATACTATTGCCCATATTTCTAATAATTATGAACTAAAAATTATAATAATCAATTATTACTAATTATGATTAAATAATATTAATACAAAAATTACTTATCCACTATGAAATAATATTTTTTTGCTATGGCTTTTTTTTTTCAAGACAATTTTTTTTGTAACACTCGTAAATTTACTATCAGTAATTATTGTGTATTCGTAATTAATAATTATTTATTTTAAATATGATAACTACTCGTAATTGAGTATTATATTTTTTCTAGTGACATCTTTGTTTGTACTTTTGATTTTGTTACTTTATTCAAATATGTATACGTATACCGATAAATACTGTGATCCTATACTGTGTATATACGATCTTATAATATATTTTATATTAGTTTGTTTGATCTCCGTAGATTTTGTTGTTGTTGAGAATTAATATTTTATTTTATATTATATATTATAAATATGGGCAACATATTTTTTTAATCCCACAAAATAAAAACAGAATTTATTTTGGTACTATAACTATGACATGTGTCACTTTTAATTTCATAAAACTTATAAATACATATTTTTAGTCCCAAAAGTCATGTGCGGTATGGTTCTGGAGCTGAAAAACCATTCTTTGGGACTAAAAAGTCCCAAAATCAGATTTTTTTTTAGACTAAAAAAATGTGATTTTAGGTTTTATGTGACTAAAAACGTCATCTGTCATAATTGTGGTACCAAAAAAAATTCTTCCTTATTTTATAAAATAAAAAACTATTTCGCCCGTTTAAACACTTCCTTGTATATATAAGTGATAATTTAATTTTGTACACATAGTGACCAATATAAAATATAACATTAATTTATTCTTTCCAATCCTACATCAATATTTAATCTTTCCAATCCAACATCAATAACAAATAGGTATATACTTTCGTAGCTTATAAGTTTTAAAGCTTCTTTTCTCTTGTCAGATATTTTTTAGGTCAAAATCGTGTAGTTTTCGCCAGAACGAACAATGCCGAGGGATTTCAGTTGTTAAGCCTAATGGAACAAAATCATGTACCTTCCCCAAACGCCTGATTGGAAGGCTCATTACGTCGGATCAAGATGGATAACAGACAAGAAGACTTGTGCAAATAATAGTTAGAATATGGTAAAATGGCCCAAGTAGTGTTCATGACTGTCCTAGCCATTTTTGCAAACTTCGGCCACTATTGTCTTTAACGTGCGTATTTTTAAAATACACGATAAAAATATCTAAATAAATTCGTACAAAATTAAAATTGCTAACCCATACTTGAACTAAAAGTTTGTAATTTTTCTTCTTTTCGTGTAGCGAGTTCAGCCATATTGGAATATATATATATACATTTTTTAAGCTTAATTGGCCTGTTATGATCAATTCACCTAAATGTTAATATTTATTTTTTTTTTTGGCAAAGAATAAAAAGGTAGCATAAAGTATATTTAAGAAATTGGACATTTCATAATTTATGGCTTGCATGTGCGGTGTGAAATATTAAGTTTACAAATTAAAGTGGTAAGTTGGCATTCCCAAAAATAAAATAAAAAATATATGGGCATTATAATTAAATATAAAATGTGAGTGGAGGAATAGAATATAGGAGGTGCCACTTTTTAATTGCCCTATTTAGTAACCTTATTTCTACTTTTGGCTTGTGGTTTTATACTTGTTGGAGTTGGCAGACCCTTCGTTTTTATTTATTTATTGTTCAAAAGTGACAAAAATCACATTTAAATAGAATTAATTGGTCAACGGTGACCATCATCAATAATTTATAATATCAATTATTTGGTTGATATCACTCGAATGAAAATTCAAAATTTTTAATTATACTTAGCTTAATTAATGAAATTGAAATCTAAATATAATCAAGAAATTGTGGACTATGTGGGTATTAGTCCATTTCGACAGTAATTATTAATTAGTAATATATATTTAATATTGATAATTTAACATATAATAATTGGTAATAATTAACACTTATGATGTAATCATAATCAATTCTTGATTATATTTAGATTGTTAATTTATGAGAACAACGATAATTATTATTGTCATTAGATTGTTAATTTATCATTAATTATTATTTTTAGTGACAAGCTATTGATTTTTTCTAATAACAATTTTTTATAAAATAATAAATATTATTAAAATTTTGAAAATAATTATTTTTGAGAAAAATAATTCTTTTGCTAAATATGTAATATTTAGTACAAAATTCTCATGTCACTTATTTCTAATAGCGACACAAATCTATCATTATTAATTTGTGAACATTATATTTTAATAAAATACAAATTCTCACTATAAATATACGTGTATAATTATTAGTACTTTCGATTGTTGTATCATTTGACATCTTATCACCAAAATTTATTATTTCTTTTACAGTTGCCGAAAGCAATTTGGAATTAATTAATATTGATATAAAAAATTTAATTTCACAAAATATAATCATTAGACATTAGGTATCCCGGTAGTGACAATTAATTACTAATATTGGTTTGTCAAAATAAAAAAATCGTGCTAGTCCAAACAACTCCTAGTCCACACATGGGAAAAAGAGGATCTTTATATTTTATTATTTGAGTCACTATAATCACTTTTGTAAAGTAGAATCTAGGAGATGTGATTGTAATTTCAATATCAAGTCTTATAATTATATAACCCCACTTTTGTTCAAAGGTTGTCAAGAAATTAATGTCAAATCGTCGAACAGATCTTTAAGGTTACTTTTCACACATATACTATGTAATATGTTATAATTACACTTTAAGTTGATAGTAAATAAATTATAATGCACTCATATTTTAATAAAATTATTTAGTATAATATCAGCTATCAATACATGTTGGGCACGATATTTGTATATATATATATATATATATATAATCGTGTAGTTACAGTGTCTTATTCTAAGTTTTCAGATTGTTCGTATTACAACGTTTGTGTCGTATCATGCTTATATCACTAAATTAAATTTGTCCATACATCATAGTCGATAAATATCAAATTTAGGCTTACAATTTCGTGCTTGAGTATTAACCAATAAGATCTCCTAACAGTTAAAGACGAAATCTGACGAATAAATATAAGATTATGTGTCAAAATCGCATGGGTATTTAGTCAATTTATATAAATTCATTGTAATTTATTATTTCTATTTTGATTGTTATTAAAAATTAAATTGATGTATTGAATCTATTGATAGATTTTATAACATATTGATATAATAATAATAATAATATAATTATCATAAAAAAAATTAGCATGCTTGAGTAGAAATGTAAAACAGTGGACACACTTGCCTTGGTGAAAATAAAGTAGTAATATAATTTATGAAAATGAATTGATTCACATACTTAATTACACCTACACAACAATCCACGCTAGCATTAAATATTATATAACTTTAGACAATAATTTCAAATCTATCACTAAAAACATAGGTAAGTAATTAATTTTTGGTGCAGCGATACATTTCGTAAAATATCACTTTATTTGAGTTATTATACTTGCGATACCTCTCGATTATTTTTTCTAATGTTCAAAATAAAGGAAATCTGCTCCACTGTTTGGTCTTGCTAACCCATAAGTTAGGTATCGAATTCATATATAATTGCTACATTTACACTAAAATGTCAAGGCCCAAAAGTCAGTCTAATACAATAGAATGACTCAGTAAACAACACGGATTCTACATTATATATATTCCCAACATCATGAGACATATCATACTGAAAATTTTTCAACAAACTCTCCGTAGATCTGCGTCAGTCGACCTGTCAACAGTAGGTAAATAGACTTCCCACATTTTGGGTTGACTGGGCATGACTCATTTAAACAAACATATCTCCATCCAGATAAGTTCAAATTGAATCCTTTTATTTATTTATTTATCTTTTTGTTAGTTAGCTAACATATGCAGCTCTCAAACGGCGTATCACTCGCAGCAACTAACCTCCGGACTCTCCTCCCAGTTGGCCTATAATTAGAGGTCATAATGCAATCACGAGGGTAAAACATCATTCACTCATTCACACTCAAACTTTTTACTCTCAGTCAACAGCAAGGCTAAGGAGCTCACCCTGCTTATTTTTTGCACTCCACAAGCATACTTCACCTTATATTCCAATATTTTATTTCTCTATTTTAATTATTACACCATATCTTATGCTATTTGCAGTTATTCCCTTTCTCATCCTCAGTAAATCAATTTATTAACTTAAGCATATGAGTGTTAACCCCTATTTTACAGGTTAGTCCTTCATTGATTTTAGAATTTCTTTGAAGATCCTTCTACCATTATGGTATTGTTGGACTCCACTGATTTATTTATTAATGTGTAACTAGTATTTTTTCATGTGATTCAATCATTCTTTCTGAATTTACATTAATATCAAATATATATATCTTATAATTTGTTCAAATCTGATCAAACTTGATTCACGCTTGAATTTTCAAGCGCTTTGAACATCCATAACAGGGGAAACTAAGGAAAAAGTTTAATATATAGTGCGCCATGTTCAGTTTCCTTCTAGGCTTATTTCACAAAGAATTCTTCGTACTATAAAAAATATAATATTTAATTATAATAAAAAGAATAGCCGTTATAATAGTCATTCATGATCACAGCCACAAAATATTAATTTGTTAGCTGTAGTTTTTAGTATAAATTAAAACATTTATAACGATTAAGAGCCATTGTAAATATTATTTTCCTGATAAATAAGGTAAGTTTTTCCATCAATTTTATTTTATATAATTAATATAGTTATTTACTATTACGTTTAGCTCATATCCATTAGAATATTGGCAATAACAATTTTTCTTCTTGTATCATGAGACCATAGAAATCAACGGGATATATATTTCATCTTGAATTTCACTTTACATTATACTTTCAGCATATAACTTAAATACTTTTAAGAGAAATACACATACGACACATATACAGAAAATAAAACATAAGACCCATACGTAACATCAACTCAAATAACAGAATCCTGACAGGAGAAATCGAGATTTTTACAAACAAATAGATAAATTGATTATTGCAAGAAATTAAATTATAAAGTACGTACTATTACATGGTTTTCTAGATATACATAATTATTCACACATACTTGTCTATATATATATATATATATATATATATACAAGCATTAATTAGGTACTTTCTTCAAGTTCCCAACAGAATGTCCAACACCAGGACTGTGGCCTGCTGGTTCCTTAACATGACCATCTGCTGCCACTGATGTTGTGCTGAATTCTTGCATCTTAATTGTACCCGTGTTGTCTTTTTCTCCAACGTGAGAATGACCAATTCCAGGACTGTTTCCTGTTGCTTCAGGCTCAAACTCTTTCGAACCTCTGCTGAATTCACGACTTTCACTTGGGAATATCATCTTTTCGTGTTTCTGACTCCCTGCAGATTGTTGTTCCAGGTTTCTTGCATGAACCTGATGGGGTTCTGTCGACTGTAATATTTGGACAGAACCAAAATCATGATGTTGTTTTAGTTGCCTGCCTTGAGTAAATTGAATTTCCAGGCAGACATTAATAAGTAGTACTGCAAGAATCAGGAAATGAAACTCAGGGATCATGTTTTGGAAGTAATTGGCCATTACTAGGAAAAAACTAATGTAGTAAGAGATATGATGTAATGGTGTATATGAAGATGAAAGATTAATGATTCAACTTACACCCCATTATGGGGTATTTATAATCTTAGGATCTGTAGTGATGTGGGATCTTAACCGTTAATTTGGCAATCATGGAAATCCTTAGTGTTGTGCTAGTGTGGATGGTTGATATTCATTTGCTTTTCCCATTTGTCTCCTTAATTCTTTTCTTTTTTTTTTTTTTTAAATTTTCCAATTAATTTAGCCACAATGGTATGCGTTGTTTGTGTGCATATACATAGTATATATATATATATAAATGATAGATACAATAAAAATTTTAAAAATAAAAATTAATATATACTTAGAAGCAGAGTAAGTGATGAATTGAGTAAAAAATAGAGAATAAATATGATAGTATAGTGATGGTTAAGAGATGAGGTAAATCATTTAAAATAAATAATTATATTTATACAAATATTCAAGGAGATAATTAATATTATAAAATATGGTATTATGGTATCACAAATCGTCGATTATGAGTATAAAGATATTTTTTTTCTCTTTTACTAATTATCGTGGTACGCCGTCCATACGTATATATAATAAATAATTTTTTATATTTTAAAAATATATTATAATTAAAAATAAAATAGCAACAAAAAACATTAAAAAAATGAAAGACGAAAAGAACAAAAAATCAATCTAAGGGTTTTATTGATATAACAAAAGTTTGTGCAACAGTGTCACAAGTCGATGTTTGTGAATGTAGAAGGTCTTTTTTTATATTAGTATAAACTAAAATATATTATAAATAAAAATAAATTATATAAATCAACGGAACATTTCAAGAGAAAAAAGAAAAAAAGAAATAGAGAGCGATATAAAAAAACAACAACAACCAACAATTTAAAATTATTATTAATACAATAAAAAAATTTTGCCCGATGTCACAAACCGCCGTTTATACTGTCAGTACATGAGATAAAATGAAAATTTTCTATTTTAACAAAAATAACCTGCCAAATTTATTTATTCAAAAAGGCAGCGGCATATACCACAAAGACAGCTCCAATGACGTTTATGATTCCTAAGATTCGCCCTTTAGCAGCTGCTGATATTTAAAATTGAGTATTTAGTATTTTAATAAACGGTCAAACCATTACTGTCCTGAAAATAAATTAATTGTTTAAAGTTATCGCAGCGCATTATGTATAAAAGCACCTGAGATTTGTCCATTCTTCGTACTATCAAAGAATTTTATATTACATAGTGTGCTATGTACCTTTGATTTTGTTCTGGTGATGTTGACTTTGGTTGGATTTTGTTTTCTCTAATATATTTTTTATAAGACTGATTTTGAAAATAATAAATAGAGGAAGTGAAATATATGTAAGTATTTGATTTTGGTTGTTTGTAATATTTTATATCTTTTAGTCTAAGTTTTTGCGTTGTAATGTTGCATCCACATTAAAGAATTAAATATGATCATTACATAAATACTTTATGTCGTGCTTCATAAAATTATAAATATATTTTTTAAGGATTTTTAATGTAATATATTTCAAGTGATTTTTGTAAAACATTTGGACATAGCCACGGGTTCAAATGAGCCAAGGTCAACTAAAAGCTCGAACGCGAGCTCCCTTAATCAACTTCGAGTTCGGCCAGCTGAAAAATACAAGCTCAAGCTCAATTAATTTTTTTTCCAAAATATTTGAATTTTTTTAAAAAAATATGGCTTATTGTACCATTTCAAACAATTTTTTTTGTATCGAAGATAAATTATCAAAGTCAAATAATACCTTTATCTTTTTATGTACTCTGAAGTGCTTTCTAATATTAGATATTTATTTATAAAAAAAATTATCAATACGTACTAAATTGATGATTAAGCTTATTTTTAGACAATATAAATTGAAATATAATATTTTAACATCATCTAAAACTAAAATATGATACATTGAGTACAAATAATTCTAATAAATGGTGAGTTTTGAAATAAATGCATTTTGTTGTAGTAGATGTTGTAATTATAACGATAAAATTTATATACATTATATTAATATTTATTTATAAAAATTATCAAAAATGTACTAAATTTGTGATTAATATTGTTTTTGGATAATATAATCTAAATACTATATTTTCATATCATCTAAAAGTAAAATATGAGATATTAACTAATAATTCTAATTTATGATGAACTCCAAAACAAAAGCATTTTGTTGTGGTGAATATCGAAAAATAACAGTAAAATTCATATGAATTGTATTAAATATTTATTTATAAAAAATTTATCACAAAGTACTAAATTATTGATTAAAATTATTTTTAGATACTATAAATCAAAATATTATATTTTAAAATCATCTAAAATCGAAATATGAGATATTGACTAATAATTCTAATATACGGTGAATTTTGAAATAAATACAATTTTTTGGAGTTTATTTATAACAATAAAATTTACGTTGCATTGTATTAAATATATATTTGAAAAAAAAAAAAGTCAAAACTTACCAAGTTGTTGCTTAAACTTGTTTTTAGGAAATATAAATAAAAATACCATATTTAATTATTGTATAGAATTAAAACAAGAGATATATTGATTAATAATTCTAATGTATAACGAATTTAACATAAACTTGATATAATATTAAATATGTATTAAAAAATATAAAAATACTTACAAATAAAAAACTAAAGAAAAAAAAGGTGTCGTAAGCTCACAAACATAAGTAATGTAGCTGGAGCTCGAATTGGATCGCAAGCTAACTCGGCTCATCTTATACCTTAATTATATCTAAAATTATAGTAAAGATTATGGCAAGAATTGATTAATCATAGTAAATTTAAAATTTTTTGCATTAATTTTATTTTATCGTGATTAATAATATAAATTTACTGTAATTTTTAAATTATGATTATTTATAATGTAATGAAAAATTAATTGAGTATTATAGAATACGGGTCCTGTCCTACATCAAAATCAATTTATATAAATACAGTAAGTATTGAAATTAATAAGTAATTTATGGGTGGCAGTGCAATGTCCGGTGGACGTATACCTACCGCTACTTGCATAAATGCAAATGGAAAAAGGTGTCGGCTGCAATTAATCCCAAAAATCAAATAAAAAGTTGGATTTATACATAAATAAATAATGTGAGTGGCACACCATAGTCCATACTCCCTCCCACTTTTTTTTCTATTCTAGGGTTTAGGATTCTTCTTGCCCCATTCGGTAACCTTACTCCACCTTTTTTTTTTTTTCACTTTTAATTATTTTAATGGGCAGCCTTTCCTCTTTTTATATAAATTAATAATAATAAGCCAAAATTATATTTGATCGTGTAATTATACGTCGGTAGCATTTTATAGGATCAGAAGTGCTAACCACTATACTTAGAAGATCAAAAATATGTGTGTTCTTAACAATATATATATATATATATATATATGATACAATGCAAAGTGTAAAAGGAATAAAAGTATCGGTAAAATATAATAATAATAATATGTTTTTATCAGATTATTTCTTAAGTTAGTAATGAATTTACTGAAAGGATAATTGAAATTTTTTATTCAGATTCACTTCAATTATTTCGTCATTATTCTTACGTTATTTTTCAAGTTTTTTCGATTACTGACTTAACATCGAATTGTTAAATCCTATTTTTTTAGATTAATTCTTTTCTAATTAATTTTAAGATTTTCGTGAAGATGGTTCACTGATGATGGTGCTAACTGGACTTTAATACACACTTATGCGGATGCAATAAACAACGCATGAATAAAGAAGAAAGCCTCTTTAATGCTCTGAGAACTCAAAAAACAAAGGAAAGTGTATTATTGGGGAATGAATTTTCATAACAAAGCTTTTTAGGTATTTAAAAGAAAAGGTCTTGAAGTAAGTCAAACATATTTGAAATGGATTAAATTTTGAACTATTCCAAAACCCTACAAAATTCAACCCAAAAATGCCCTAACATCTTAGAAACAATCTGGTAAAATTATCAGGTCCAAGCACCAACTGTAAAAAATACGAAAAGTAGCTAATGTCGACTGAAAATAGAAAAAATTATAAAAATGTCACAAGGAAGGAATTTCGAAACAAATGGTGGCCTATCACGACAATAGTTGTGAAGAGTTGGGTTCTTCTATAATAGGTAGATTATCCAGTAATTCCTTCTAAATCAAAAGTTACGATTGTTTGAAATTTCACGTAACTAAAACATCAACTTGTGTCGTTTTGTAAGCCCACGCCCAATAGGGGGAAAAAGTTTTGAGTTCCCTTTCTCATGTATTTCTTTTTACGCATTCAGATCCAGCCCAGGCCCAATTTGAGGCCCATACATTATGGGCTCCAGCCCAGAACACAGTTTTGGTTTGGGTTGTTGGGAGATGTCCAACATTACAGGAAGCTAACAGATAAACATTCTCTTTTATGTCTAAATCTTTTGAGTATTTAATCCCACCAAACGTCTCCCCAATATAAGCCTATCATATTTTATATAAGGATAAAATTAATTTATATATATATATATATATATATGACTCATTTTACTATTTGATTACAGTAAAATCATATTTTGACTTTGATGTTCTGTAATTATAATTTTACATTAGTAAGTAGGGCAAAAAAGACATTTTACATGCTAAAAATCAATTATAGGTCGCGTAGCCAGACGCATAGGAAAATAAATTTGTTTTTTTTTTTAAAATTTTCAAAAGGGTATCCTCTTTTTTAGTTCTTGTAGAGAGGGGGTGATGCATTTAACTCGAGTTCATTTATTATAGTTGTAGTCGTCGTGAGGGTTATTAATCAATATACGATCACAAATAAATAGTTTAAATTATTAATTAATCGCAATAATATACAATTATTATTCTCCATGTACATAATTATTAATGATGACCAATGAATTTGTGGGTACATGAGAACAATGAGGTTGGGCATGAGTGAAGCTTCCAGCTATGCACCTCACTCTTGTCAAGATTGTCAACCAAATAGGCAGCACAACTTGACTTTAATATTAGATTCCTTTTTATTTTTTAAAAAATAATAATTAGATGCTGTATTTGACCATGAATCTATATGTGTTGAATAGAATCTACCCCAATTATGAACTCTTGCAAGGAATCTTTTTTTAATCTCTCTGCACACAACTATGCAGCTCAATTCCCTGCTTCATCAAGCAACAAAACAAATTTGTTTGCCAACTATAAAATTCAAAATATTTAGATGCAATAAGATTATGAAACTTATAAAATTATATAATTAATACGATTATAATTGAAGAACATTATTAAAATATTAAAAATAGATTAAAAACTTTTTATGATTTTTTGAAAACTTATAAGCTCGTTAATTTTAAAAGATTTAAGGGATATTTTATATATTTTTTTAAGGAAAAAAATACAATTTATCTCCTTGTGTTATCGAAAATGAACAATTTATTTCTTTGTGAAAAATAAAACAGTAACTTACCGACTTGTTTTATAAAAAATAAAGCAAAATATCTCATTGGCCTTGCGGTGCGTTACACATGCCCCGCATGCATCTATTATATTTTTTAACAAATAAAATATTATTTTATTTATATATATTTAAGTTAATATATTAATACATATATATTTATACATATAATATTTAATATATAAATATTACATATTAGTATATAAATTATATATATAAATATTTCTTTCTTCTTCATCCTCAAATCG
>NC_026152.1:2509146-2547919 GCF_000512975.1 Sesamum indicum
CCCGCCACCCCCCCCCCCTCTCCCGCCAGCATCTCTCTCTCTCTTTCTATATATATATATATGAACTATATATAAATCCATATAAATATAATAGGTTATTATCAAAGTATAAATATATTCAAATTTAATTATATATAATATATTATTTTCTTGAAATTTAAATCGTGATTTAAAATAAATAAAATTTACACCGTTTATTTATAAGTTAAATTTAGACCTTAGATTGATCAAGATCCAACGATTATTAAATAAGAACATAAATATCATTTTAAATTTTAAATAAAAAATAAAAAAAGACGCGTGTGATACACGAAACACATCAGGAAGGTATTTTTCTAGTAACAGAAAAGAATAAATTACTATTTTTTTTTTTCACAGGGAGATAAATTACTTATTTTCGCTCACACAAAAGTAAATTACATTTAACTCATTTGATAAACTATCAAATATATTATGAAATATTTTGAAAAGCTATGAGTTCGTCCAAACACTCTCTACGAAAATGTTGAATTATTGGGGTGTCTGAGTAAGGCCGACCAAAGACTTCAACGACTCCAGGTTCATGTAATACAAGAAGTGCAACTGGAAAAGGGAACAATCCGCTACAATGTCCGTAGACGAACCGGTTTGGATTTTGTATTTAAACTTATGTTGTATTTTTATTTTTACTTAATATATACATATACATATTATATATATAAAAATATTCCTCAAATAAAATAAACGATGCCATCATTTTACACTTGACATGTATATATTAATAAAATAGAAGATGCGATTGTATTTGGAATAGAAAATCTAATCCGACATATGAAGTGCATCAATTTTTATTTCTTTTCATTTTTTTTTCGTAAAGTCAATATACTTTGGTTATCACAGTACTTATTAAAAAAATATATTGAATTATTGATAATATTATAATTTAATAATATAATTATATTATCCAAAAAAAAATGAATAAATAATTAGCCAATCAGTTGAAGGCTAGCCTTATCTCCTAATTAATGCCAAAATTATTAAAAATCAATTTAATAGCTATTGTAATAGTTTGACTTTATATTAGGATGGGTAGACATACAATGCTACTGATTCTACCAACTATTTCCCAATTCTTTAAGAAAATCAACTCATGCATAGTGCCAATGATGTCAAATTGAGCCACTAATCTTCTACAAACGTTGATGTTGCTTAAAATTATTAAACGCACTCCATAAAATATCAACTAATTTTTATTTATATTTGAAATATAATACAATAAAACCACCCCCCCCCCCCCCCCCCCCCAAAAAAAAAAAAAAGAAAAGAATGTAGAGGAGTTTATATACTAGCGATTTATATAAGGTAAGTAATTGTCTTTACGATCTTGTTCTCGGTTCATTTGTATTGAGCTATACATGGCAGGAGGGTGGTAACGTAATTTTTCCAAATTCACATTAGTACCCTCCATGATTATCTCCCTTCATAAAAGTTTCTTCGTGATTCATGTCTCCAATAATACCATTAGTGATGGTAACCTCCACGTCAATTTTGTAACTTATGTTGACCTTCATTTCATCCATATCGGATGTGTCAGCGATAATTTCTACTTTTATGATGAGAATAAGTTATAAGTTCAATAATAGTAAAATTTTGAAAGTTTTTTTAAATAAATGCTAAAAGTGAAAATAATTTATAAAGTTTGAATCTTTAAGAAAACATCTTAATATTTACAATGTTATTGATCGGGTGCAGAAATTAATAGAGAACTACTTATAATATTTGGCGTAAATTAATTTAATTTAAATAATTTAAAAATAAAATTGTAAACCAAAAATATTATTTTCAGCAATAAGCTGAAAGTTATTCTAAGAATTGGCAAAAACCCCGGCTACACACTCTTTTTTTTTTTTTTTTTTTGAAAAAAAAAATATACAAGGATGTTGCTAATATATTCTTTTATAACCCACAAAAATCTTCCAGTTTATGTTGTTAGGCTTCTTGTCTGGAAACACATTTTCAAATAAATTTTTATATTTGCAAGAAATTTGAATTGGTTTATTAATATTAAATGAAACTTTTTAGAATAATCCCCATATTTTTAAAAGTTTAATTTATTTTTTCAAAATGTACGTAGTGTAGTTTCAAAAAAGTAAAAATAATGATAATCCCAAAGTTAAAATAAAATTAGTGATCTCTAACCAAACATATTAATGCCAAGTAGGTCACCGTCCCAGCAAATTCAAATGACCCGAAAATTACGAAATGGTCCCACCGTTGATTCTGCTCCAATCCCCACCTTCCGTCCCGTCACTTTCGCAGCCAACGGACGACCACGACACGTCCGTTGTACTTACTTAGATGGGGTCCACACCGTCGTGAGCAATCCAACCAGGACACACCCTCTCAAACATTTTCCTCTTGACTACCCGACGGAGCAACCGTCTGAGTCTGAGCCCTAAGACAACACGCGCCTCTGACTCCGCCGCCAGCTTTGACGTTTCCCGATTCCCCGCCATGTCCAACATAGTGGGCTCTATTTGCTTATCTTCCCATGGAGACGCGCAACAGTGAACAAGCAATGCCCTGGAGCTTTTTGTCTCACTTGGTGCTGGGACAATGGCCATGGTGCGTGCACAGCAAGATGAAGTAGGCGCGTGGGTCGTCGCCCTCACAGTGCGCAAAATGCCGGCAGACGTGTCACATGCTGGCAGTCTAGTATCCTTTTTCATGGTGGACATGCGTGCATGCACCACGCTGCTGCCGTATGCTTTAGACCTTTCCAGGGCATACTTCCTCTGTCATTTGCTTACATTTGGTTTGCTTATTTAGATAATTACACTATCCTCCTTGAGTTCAATGTAATTATATGTATACTTTTTATGATTTAAAAAAATTATGTCTAGTATTTAGTAGATCTATTTTTATATAATAAATAAATTTATTCATTAATTAAAATTCATCAATTTATTGATAGTAATAAAAAAATATATATATATACCTTGATTGATTTATTATTGATATATTACAGATCATATAAATTTTTTTAATACGTCTTCACGCGTTAATGTATATGAGGAAGTAATCTTCACTGTTATAAGGGTAATTTAATCAAAAAATATTGATTGGCCAGTAATAAATCAGTAATAAGTCGATTGAGGATAAATATCAATTTTCATTCAAACTTTTTTTAATATCAGCAAATTCGATAAATTTTGTCTAACGCAGGGACTTATTTATGAGAGGAGAGCAAACTTTAGGGTTGCTAGATATAATTTCCAAACTACAATAAATTTAGGTGTAATGATATCAAGTTTCAGAAGAAAAAGATATAATTAGCCCTATAAATAAATTTGGGTAAAATACATCCATCGCTCCTAAACTATCGCCCAAAATGCAAAAGGGTCCTTAAACTATGCAAATACAAAAAAACTCCTCTTATTAACAATCAAATTTTAAACAAAAGAATTTTCGTTTATACCCATTATATATCAGTAAAGAAAAAAGTCAATATAACATGATCTTGTAAATTTATGAGAATGCCCAAATATAAAAGGAAATACACATCCTTAAACCAAGCGCATTTTGATTCCAAAAAATTCTAATGACGTTCAGGGGAATGGTTAATGCCAAGTCATCAAATGGCAATGCCTAATGTAACGGTTCCAAAGGAGGGGCCTTTTTCGCACGTTAGGGCCACTTTGCTATTTGAGTGAACGTAATTTTCAAACCATAAATTTTATGAATTACAATTATTACACCATACCTCAAGGACTGACGATGTAATATCCTAATTTTTAATGTTGTCTATGTGCAAAAAAGGGAAGATAAACAAGACATTAGATTAAAACGTTGTCTGAGTGTAATGTTTGAATTAATATCATATATTTTTTTAAATATAAATTTGTAATTTTATGACAATTTATAAATATCTTAGTATAAATTATTCATACACAATTTTGTTATAATAATTCATACAAAATTAATCAAGAAAAATTGATATTAAGCAATTGTGGAAGTAAGAAATTTTTTGGATTATATAAATTTTAGTGTTTTATCTTAATCTTTTTCTTAATTTTTTTTTCTGTATTCGTTTTTATAATTTGTCAACCGATTTCCTAATAAAAGACTTGTCAATTTCAAGTTGAACTGTGTGTACAATTTTTTTTTTTATAATATACAATTTATTATATTTAAATTGAAAAATTATTTTAATTAATTAATGAATACGTTCAAACGGAACAAAAAAATAATAATAACAAATTGCGATGAAAGTCATCCGTCATACATTACTCTGAACGGATCCGTCTTTTCTTATATGAAAGTCGAAATGATCATATCAATATGAGTACAAAAAAGCTATTTTTCAGGCCTATTTGATGCTCTCTTGATATGATTGTTGAATGTAAGATATTAGAATAAAGTTAGAATCGATTCAACCAAACTCCTCCAACACAAAATGAAACCTCTCACTAAACCCTAAATCAATAGATATGGAGTAAATCATACACACAAAAACTATCGAGTGCCCACAAATAATTTATTTATTTGGAGAATACTTATAATAATTAAGGATAATAAACCGACATCAAGTTTGATAACAAGGTCTAGCTTACTTAATTGATGAAATTGAGACCTCATAATCAATAGATTATGGGTTCGAGTCCTAGTAATGTATGAATTAATCTATTTTAACAATAATTGTTAGTTGATTAGTTATATATATATTTGATATATAACTAATTGACGTATTTAATTGTTAACAATTATAGTTTATGACGTAATTGTAACTTATTAACTCAAAACAAAATGATAAGTCCATAATATATATATATATATATATATATATATATATATAACAAAGGTTTCACTTGAAGGCGACCGTAAATGGCACAACAAGCCGACTCCTTGGAACCAGGCTTGTGGCCCATTGAAGGAGGGAGCTGCTACCCTGCCCCTTGAGGGGGCACCGGAACTCCTCCGATCAGGGAGAAGCGATCCATGACCTACGGTCCGGTTGACCTCACCGAGCGTAGTGAGTGAATGCAGTGAACGAACGTAGCGAGACAGGTAGGCACATACATACGTAGGCATGCGTGAATGTAGTTAAAATCGAAGGAGAGAGCCGGTTTCCTGGAGTTGGAAACCGCGAGCGACTGACAGAGTCGGGCAGTTATGAGCTAGATGCTTGAGTTAGCAGTTAGGAGCTAGTCCTGCAGCTAATAGTCCGACCGACGCTATTTTGACTCCGAGAAATAATAGAATAAGTTGGTCTACCATAAATTAAAGAAATAAAGCGGGATAGTCAGAGCTAGAGTTAGAGCTAGAGCTAGCGGCTGAAAGCCTGTCTGTAAGCTAAGAGAGCTATCCGACCCGATTACTTTTTCTACATTTATTCTGATGAATCATCATTAAGGTATCCACATTTTCTCATATCTTTGTGAATAAATGATATCTGGCAATTATCTCAAAGAAATCAAATTATTCGAATTGAAAGGCTAAATAAAGAATGGCAGAAAATGAAGCCAAACATGCCCTTAATCCTTTATTCTTCCCGATAGATAGAATCCACTTGTCTGTCAATTCACTGGCCGCTTTCTAAATTCTTTTGCATCGCATCTCATCTCTTCACCTATTTTATTCATAAAACTTTATTTTCTCCGTCGAATAAAAAATATCTTGATTTTTTTTTTATTTGTTCCGAGTTACTTATCTTAATTACTTCCACAAGTTAAAAATTAGGAATAATTACTTTTAAACCCAATAATTTATAATTGCACCAACCACCTTTATATTTTGAATAATTAACATACATCCACGAGAAATATCAATATCAATTATACAAACCACTTACCATTTTTTGCACATTCCCTAAAGTATCACCATCATTAAATTAACTACCTATATTTTTGGCTATCATGGACGATTTTTTTAATTATGCAAAATGCATGAGCGATTTGTATAAATAAATTATAGATCAGGGATGTAAATATAATTATCTCTAAAAATTATTGATTTAAGGGTAGATTACTAAAAAAAATCCTTTAAAAGGAACTTGTTGTCAAACGGACATTAAAATAAAAAAAATATTTATAATTTTTTAAATAAAGAGTAAGTGTTTATAATTTAATAAATTTCAAAAAAAGTGTCTGAATAATAAAGAAACACACTAATAATTTACTAGGCAAGGTGAATAGTGGACAATTGACCAGGGTACAACAACTTTATATTTTATTACAAAGAAGGTTGCTGTCAAGCTTTATTAGTCCAAAAATGAGTGCATTCAGGATGTAAAGACAAATATATTTTACGATAACTTAGACGTGTCTTATTACGTACTCTTTCGCCTGGTTTGAATTACAATAATAGTGACTGTCATTATCACAAAAAAGACATTCTTAATTTCATTACAACCAACCTACAAAATACGACTCTGCTTGCTTCCGACAATTTTTCATTTTATTGGGTAAATTATCAGGTTTTTTTTTTTTTTTTTTTAAATTTGTTATAATTACATATATATTTTTATTTGAAAAATTATAACTATCCGCTAAAATTAATAACCGTTTAATAAATACCCTCGTGACAAACTCATTATAAGGAATATTTGTTAGACATTTGTTAATTCCAAATAAGTATTTGTAAATTTTCAAATAACGAAAATGTATTCATAATTATAGAAGAACTCATTATAATTTATTCTATTTTATTTCATCTTGTAAAATATTTTATCTTATATTCAACCACATATTCGAATAAAATGTCCCATCTTAACCAAAAGTATTTCCTCTAATCTTTTTTTATTTCCTCACCAAGAGATGAAATAAATTATCAAACAATTCCAATATAAGAGGATGTTTGGGTGTGTCTATACGTTTTACAATACCGTGTTTGGTAATTTTTTTTAGAAAATAAGTCTATAAAATTGGAAAATAAGATGTTGGGAGTTTATAAACTTTTTTTTTTTTTAAAAAATAAGGAGTTTCGAACTTATTTTGGGAAAATTGTGATTTACGTCTCATAACTTACGCTGTTTTTAATTTGTGTCAACAAGAAGATCAAAATCGCAAACAATGTAAGTCGTGGGACGTAAATTATATTTTTTTCCACTTATTTTTAAAATTATAACAAATTAAGTTAGTTCAATTTGTTCTAAATTAATTACGAACTAATTATTAGTAACAAACTATAAGTTTCATAATTTTTTTATTCATAATTTATAATAATTCATTTTATAAAAGAATATCTAATATTTTATAAATTTTAAAAATATTTTATAAAAAATATTAATTTTTAAAACGATTTAAATAAGGGTAAATTATAACATGCTCCTTTGAGAATTGTTATAATTATAAATACGTTCTTATTATTTAAAAAATTACAAATATTTTTTTAAAATTAATAATCGTATAACAAATATCTCTTTATGATAGTTCATTGTAGTCTATACAGATATTTATTAAATAATTATTAATTTTAAATAATAAAAAATTATAAATTTGAAGAAAATATTTGTAATTTACCCTTTAAATAAACATAATCAAATAGCCTCTAAGTTTTCGTGCTTCTTTTCAACACTCTATGTCTCAAATTTCCCGTCCTAGCTATTTCTAAAGTTGTACACTTGGACTTAACCACGATTAACTCACCATAGACAAACACATGATGTCCTTGAGAGGTCAAAATTGTAAGTTCCCATGGATGGTCATTTTCTTCTCTTTTCCTTCTCGTTCGTTATCGAGGGGTGTGTGTGTATCATATCTGCGTGCATCTTTTTTGGGTTGGAAGACAAAAGCCCTAGCTAAAAATTTCAAGAACTCCCATAGTAAAAGAGTTTCTTTTACATATATATAGTGATGTAGTTTGTGCTGGCGAGAAATGGTCTCTCAAACCCTACTGATCAAAGCTCGCAGACATCACCTCGTTCCCATGTTCTGCCTTCGGTACTCCGTCATCCGCTCTGATTTTTTCCTGAACGTTTTTTTTTTCCCATTTTCTTCCTTGGAAAGTGCCTGCGGATTTCTGTCTCCTTTTCTGCGTGTTCTGTACTTTAGTTGTTTTTCTTTCTTGTCAGTAATGCTTGGTCGATTAATATAAAAGAACGAATTTTCTCTCTGGGTTTTGTTGTTTGTACGAGGTTAACCAGGGAAAAGTTTCAGGTTGGGTAAAATTCTAATCTTGGGACGTTTCAGGGGTTTGTTGTGATATTCTTGTAATAATATGGCGTCCGTTGAGTTCTGTTTTTGTGTGAGGAGTTTTTTATCGGAGCTTTTGCTTATGCTTTTTGGCGATGCTTGTTATTTCAGTCAAAGCTAGTTTTAATAATGATGAAAATTTGTGTTTCTTCGGATATAGGAAAATCTTGAGGCTTCTCTTCCATTATTTTATTTCCTTGAAAGAACTCCCCGTTTGTTGTTAGTGGGCTTGCTTGTGTATTTAACGCAAAGATAACTATGTGTTGTTGGCGTTTGTTAAGCGTTAAAGTGTAGTAAAACTTTAGTTCACGAATCGGGGCAGCTGTGGGAAATTCATTTTTTGATGTTATCTTCTTGTGGATTGATTTCTAAAAAATCTTTATTATGATTTCTTTTATTTATTCGATATGATTAATAATGGGTTTTGAACAATTTGGATGTCTTGATTGCAACTCTCATTCTTACGTTATTTTTGAATTAATTGGCTTCTTGATATAGACTGAATTATTTGTATTGTTTAGGAGGCTTTTTTGCGCTGCCAAGGATTT
The DNA here is from genome assembly GCF_000512975.1 of Sesamum indicum. Lineage (NCBI taxonomy): Eukaryota > Viridiplantae > Streptophyta > Magnoliopsida > Lamiales > Pedaliaceae > Sesamum > Sesamum indicum. The sequence goes on from NC_026152.1 coordinate 2,517,866, forward strand.
TTGCTTTTTGTTGGTGGTGTTGTGTTCTATTTTCATTCTTGTCACATGCAAGCGATCTCCCGTAAATGAAGTGCAAAGTCGGCTGGAATTCGACGGATGCAAGCCATATAGGGGAAGTTCGGATACAAACTCTCTAGATGTCTTTGATGGCCATGTTAGTTCAGAATTGGTTTCGAGACATTCTGTTCAGCAATACGGTGTTGAAAGCATATGTCCTCATTCCAATGCATTCTGCTTCCCATCCACAGTGACTGGGTTTTTGCTTAATGAAGATGGAGCTGAATCAGAGGCATCGGATGCTTCTAGGGTGCAATCTGAAGGTTTTTCATCTGGTTTGACACAAGCTAAAAGTAACTGGAACTGGTCGCCAGAGCATGGTATCTTCAGGTTGTTAGGTGGGAGGGTTCTTTCATGTTCTTTGTACCAGCCAGATGATTCTCATGAATTTTCATCTACTGATGGTAGCACCAAGAGTGGCCGACAAACTGATGTTTCGTCTTGCATAAGCACATTATTTGACCATTCATCTCACAGTTCAAAATCAGAGGAGAATGCAGAGACAGTCAAATCAGGCTTTTTGGATGGCTTGACTACACCCATGGTGGAAATAAAACCTTCTCTGCTGGATTGGGCACAGAAGAATATGTATTATCCATCCCTAGCCTTTTTAACAGTAAAGAATGTAGATACCGATGGTGTTTTGAGTATCTATGCCCCTTACAGTAGCAACTCACAGTTTTATCCATGCAATTTTAGTGAAATCTTGTTGGCTCCTGGGGAGGTTGCATCAATATGTTTTGTTTTTCTTCCTACAAATTTAGGCCTGTCCTTTGCTCAACTAGTTTTACAGACTAGTGTTGGCGGGTTCCTGATTCACGCCAAAGGCTTTGGTGTTGAGTCGCCATATTTAATAAAGCCTATAAGTGATCTTGATGTTTCTTCTAGTGGAAGGTGGAGAAAGAACTTATCTTTATTTAATCCTTTCGATGAAGCCCTCTACGTGGAGGAGGTAACTGCTTGGATATCCATTTCCTCGGAAAATACTTCTCGCTCAGTGAAAGCTATTTGCGGCATTCACAGAATGGGAGATTCCAGTGAGTACAATATCTTGCGGGCTAAAGAGTGGTTGGATGTTGAAAGTTCTGAAGGTGGTCTACCAAAAATTTCCATAAGACCACATAAAAATTGGGAGCTTGGCCCCCAAAATACAGAGACCATTTTGGAATTGGATATTTCAGATAGTTTTTCAGGAACAATTGTTGGTGCTTTCTGTCTGCAATTGATGAGATCTTCAGAGAACAAGACCGAGAATGTTATGGTTCCTCTTGAAGTGGAGTTGTATCCAAATCCAGATTCAGATACTGACCATGTTTCGGTATCTCTGGAAGCACTAGTTCCGTGTGATACCAGTGGATCTGTTGTTGTTGCTGTCTCAGTAAGAAATAATTGCCCGTGTGTGTTTAGTGTTGTCAAGGTCAGCAAAATAGGGGAAAGTACCCAAAATTTTCAAGTCAAGTCCATAGAAGGACTCGTACTTTTTCCCAGGTCTGTTACACAAGTAGCTATTCTTAATTATGCTCATTTGGAAACGCTTGAAGTAAATAGGAACTGTAAATTACTCATACAGATAAATGACACAAGACGTTCCGAGATAAAAATCCCTTGCATAGATGTAATCAGTGTCTGCCCACGACAACTAGACTCCACAGTTGGACATGCCCAGTGGACCGATAATCTAGATTATGTGAACGACAGAGAAAGATCTTTCAGTAGCAGCATGCAGCCACCTTATGATGTCAAGGTACGGGTATTCTGCTTTATGTTCCTTTTGTGCCGAACTATATTGCTTTGTTTAGTGCATCAGTTTTTGCATCTTGTTCAACAACCAGAGTAGCTCTTTTGTCTTTTCTGTGTGGGAGTAAGTTCTATTCTCTTTCTCTTGGACAGCATATTTGGTAGTTGCATATGATCTGCTTCTTGATATTCATTTTTTGAATACTGAAACTTGGAAGAACTCGAGTAACAAGTAGAAGTTGTTTCACTGATATTATGACCAACCCAGCTGTTTTAGTAATGAAAATAAGATATAGAGATAGAACTCAACCATTGTTGGTAGGAATACCAAAATACAGATTTGCCTTGTATTTGCACCTTGAATTGATCAATAAAAATCATTAAGAAGGATGATTGATGATTTACTAATCACTATTTTGGTTTAGTTTCTTGGTTTCATGTTTCTATTCTATTTTCATGTATTTAGTCTCCTCAACTTGTACTTTGACACAATCCATTTTGCACCTTGAATCGATCATTCAACTTAATTTCAAAATTTTTTATTTTTCTTCCTAAGTCAATATGATAACTCTATTAATCGTTGTCTGAAGGCTGTAGATACAAGAGAAGCGGATGAATTTGTACTCAGAAATTGGAAATCTCAAGGAACAGCAAGTTTCATGTCTGTTCTTGATGACAATGAAGTAGTATTTCCCATGGTTCAGGTTGGAAATCATAGTTCCGAGTGGGTAGCTGTCAGAAACCCCAGTGAAGAACCAATTTTGGTGCAGCTTATTCTGAATTCCGGGGAAGTCATCGATAAGTGTCGGACACCTCAGATGCATTTACAACCCTCTTCATCTCGTATTTTGATGGGCAATAAATCAATTGCTCCAACAAGGTACGGTTTCTCCATAGCAAAAGATGCACTGACGGAAGCTCTTATTCATCCTTATGGTAGTGCATCTTTTGGTCCAATCCTCTTTCAGCCTTCCAATCGCTGTGAATGGAGAAGTTCGGTCCTGATTAGGAGTAATCTCTCGGGTTTAGAGTGGTTGTCTCTACGAGGATTTGGAGGCTCACTTTCCTTGGTGTTGCTTGAAGGTTCTGATCTTGTGCAGAGTTTAGAATTTAAATTGAAATTGCCATCTCTGCTAAATTTTTCGTACCCAGAAACCTTTCACTCCATGGAAGGCAAGATTCCCTCCTGCTGTCATCCCTTGATAAAACAGGTCTATGCCAAAAACATGGGAGATTTTCCTCTTGAGGTCATACGAATTGAAGTTTCAGGGTCAGAATGTGGTTTAGATGGGTTCTTAGTACATGATTGCAAAGGTTTCTCTCTCCTGCCTGGAGAATCTATAATGTTTCAGATATTATACCAGAGTGATTTCTCCTCAGCCACAATACAAAGGGACCTTGAGCTGACTTTGGCAACTGGCATTCTTGTGATACCTATGAAAGCAAGTTTACCTATATACTTGCTTAACTTCTGTAGAAGATCAGTGTTCTGGATGCGGGTCAAGAAGGCTTTGGTTTCGATCCTTTTTGCTGCTTCTTTGTTGTTTTTTCTGGCTTTTCTTTTGCTTCCTCCTGTAACAGCCTCCATACTTCCCAGCTTCCGAAGTAGGAAAAACTCCTATATTTTGAGTGGTGCATCAAACTCTTGGATTATGCATCACAAGAAAAACAGTGGTGCTATCGCTCCCAACATGGATGGCTTTGGAGGATCAATTGTGGGGGAGAAAGCATCGCTATTGGCATCTGTCGGCAGACGTCCTGATGATCATGCCCCTGACCAGGGACGCACAAATCCTTCAGGACATCAGAAGCTACCGGAAACCAGATTGGTAAATCCCCTGCTGTCAAACACTTCACCATTAGAGAAATCTGATGCACAAGATGCATCAGATTCGAGAAGCCTGAGAGTTAGAATTGGTAAAGAGAAAGGTAGAAGGCGGAGAAAGAAGAAGAGTTCTGGCATGGCAATACCTGGACTCTTTGAAGTTTCGAGCAGTCAAAGCGGCAATTCTACACCATCATCACCTTTGTCACCTGCAGCATCCATAACACCAAAACCACAAGTTTCTCCTGATACAGACCATTCCGCTGAAGCTACAATCCCATTTTCTCGGGACGATAAACAAGAATGCTCCAGATCATCCTCCAAGGTAAATCTCTTGGATAATAAGATCTCTTCAAGGTTTGTGAACAACTGGCGCTTCTCTGATCAAGAAAAGTCCAGTGCAATTGCGACAAGGAAATTGGCTGGTAGAGCTGTTTTGTTGCCTTCTGCAACCTTTCCTAGTGCCGGTACGGCTATCCCACCTTCGACATGCCGTTCTCCATTCTTGGCTTCAACATCAACAATTTCTCCTCATGCACGTGCTCCTGGGACCAAGCTTCATCGTCGAAAAGCTGATGAACTTGGTGAAAAAATAAGTACCGAGGAAAAATTTACTTATGATATCTGGGGGGATCATCTCTTTGCACTTCCTATAGCCCACCAATCAAAGCAGACTTCTAGCACGTCGCCCTGTGTCTTTAAAAACGACTCCGAGAGCTTTTTTGTTAGGGATCCACAAACCCTCATGAAAAGCCCTCTGCCAAAACCTGTAAGATCCGATTCCGGAGTAATAAATGACTAAGTTCTACAAAAGATTCTCGTCTGTTATTTCTCTGTTGCCTGATGAATCAGCATACACAGAGAGAAATGGTAATAATCCAGCCAAGTAAAGGCCTCAAAATGAAATGATGCTTCCAGAAATGAGTTCGGGTGCTGTGCTATTGCATCCATATCAGCTTAATTTCTCTTCACTTACCTAATTTAATTGCATACAACATAATTTTGCTAAAGAATCAGCCCTAACTATAATTTTCAAAAAACTTGTATGTGTAACTGTAACTTTCCAATTTCTTTAAAAGAACAGGTGGGAAATAGTTCTAAGGGTAAATTTCCACCAACTCCCTAAGATTTTCCATAATTATAAAGACTCTTTCGTTGTATGAAAAATGACTAATACTGTTTGAATTTTAACAGTTTTATGATATTTAACCAAATTCGTTATTCTTAGATTTCTATTCATCTTTTTGTGGTGAATTAATCGAAATACTCTTTGTGGACTTTGAATTATAATTTGACTTATTGTTTTTTTTTTTTTACAGATCAAGTGGAAAATTATCAAATTTTCATTCATTTTGTTTGATTTTTTTTTTTAAAAAAAGAAAAAATTATGGCAAGGGCAAAATTAACCCTGAAAATCAGTAAAATATGTGGTGTCAAATGGATTGGGTTTTGCGCTTTCATTGGGCTAAAGTTCTAAAATGAAAAATTAAATAGAACTAATAAGAAAAGCGGAAGCAATTCATCAACTCATTAATGGTTTCCATCCAAACTCAAATTTATTAGAAGGCAAAATATAATTTTTAATAGCATAGTATAGGGTTTAATAGTTTTAATTTTCTATTTTACAAAATTTTTAAAATGATATCAAAAAAAAAAAAAAAAAAACTTTACATATTTAGTTCCTATTTAATGGGATTTTTAAAATAATTTTAAAATTGAGAAAATTCGATATATTTAGCCTCATGTTGAAGTTTTCATAAAAAAAAAAAAAGTAGACAGAAAGAATACGTGCATTCCACATGCCTGTTAGCTTGGCTTTTTACACAACTAATGGCCACACTCATCACATGTGTCCTTCTTGTTTACTTTTTTACCAAAAATTTAGACGTAAGACTAAATGTGTCGAGTTTTTATAGTTTTAGGACCATCTTAAAAATTCCATCAAGCAAAGGGTTAACTGTATCAAGTTTTTTCAAATTCGGGATAAATTTAAGTAAAGGATTAAAAGTATTGGACTCATATTTTATGGGACTAAAAATATAATTTTAGCTTATAAAAAAATAATTTATCAATTAATGCAAATTTTAAAAAGTTGTAAATTAATTAATTTATCACGAAGTGCATTTTTTACTTTACAAATAATTGGGGCAGCGGTGTCATTAACCGCCGTTTAAGAGTATAGAGAGGCTTTTCTTTTTATATTAATATAGATTACTTTTTGTCTTTTTTTCCCCACTCACTAACTTCCACGTTTATATATATTCAATCTTTCTTTTTCTCTTTCTCCTACTTCAAATTCTCTTTTAAAATTATTTATTTTTTATTATAATCATTTTCATACTATTATTTTTCCATGACAAATTTTTTATTAAATAATATTTAATTATTATAAATTTTCTATACAAAAAGTTTTTATTAAATAATATTTTATTAACTCAACTAGTTTAAATTAAAATTCCCACGAGTATATGATTGGGGCCAGAAATTCCATTGTTCTTACTTCCTGAATTTTTTTAGCCTGAAGATCTAAGCTCATAATGCCATCCTGAATCCTCAACTCGGTCTCCTCCGCCTTCCTTCGGCCAGCATTTTCTCGCCGCCGCTCCCGACCTTCCGCCGCTCCTCCTCTCTTCCTTACTCATTCTTCTCAATAGGTATGTCGAAGATAAGTTGGAAATTTTATTGTTGCTTATTCTGCAGTTTTGAGATCATGCACGTGGAATTCTATTCTAGTCTTGTTTGCAGTAATTGATGCTTGCAATTTTCTGGAAAAAATTGCGCGTGGCAGTTTTTTTTGTTCTTGATTTTTCTGTTCTCGGAAGGCACATGTATAGTGATGGAACAGATAGTACTGTTTCGCTTGTTTCAGAGGTTTTTAGTTCATATAGTTCTGATTATATCTGCTTAAATGTGAAAACAAGATGAAGTAGAAGAGAGAGAGCTCACACACTGTTAAACCATCGTGCCTCATCTAAAAGTTTAGCTGTCAAGCAGAGAGATGGATTGGAGATATATGTGTAGCCTACTGGACCTCGTTAAATACTTCATTAAATGAAATTCTATCGAACCCTTCTGATTCCTTTTCTTGTTTTGAGCTCAGGTTGTCTAAAACCTAATTGTAGGTCATGATTGTATTATTTTTTCTATTTCTAGGTGAAGGTTTTGCTCTGTTTTGTTGGTTATTAACAAAATGGAGGAACATCAGGCTGAGGAGAGAGTATCTTTATCCGAAAATGTAAGGAGTGGATCGTTCTCCGGCAGATTACAAAATAAAATATTACAGAAACTTAATTTAAATTACAGGCCTTCCTATAACATATTACAAGAATCTAAGGAACAGAAAAATAGATACAAGAAATAATCCTGAAAACAGTAATATGATAGAAACAGGATTCATAAATAAACTGTGAAGGCTCAGGAGCCAAAAACCCAAGGCCTACTGAAGGCCAAAGGTCAGGAACCTTTACCGGTTGCACAAATCACACAAGCCACAAAGGCTCTTTGAACCACAAAGGTTCTGTCACAGATCCACTAAGAAATATGTCACAAAGGCTTTTAATCGAACCACAAAGGTTCTGCCACTAAGGTTGTTTACAAAGTTTCAGAGAACGATGGTAGAGAGAGAGAGAAGTCAGCTTATTGCCCAAGAGCCACAATGGACAAGCCATTTAAAGAGGCTGTCCATTGAAGGCACATAAACGACCATTTTTGGAGAAGGAGCAAGAGCATAAGACAAGGAGTCAGTGAAGAACCCAAAGGGTCAGTTTACTGAAGAAGAAGAAGAAGAGCAATCGTGACAAAAGGGGGGAAATGATTTAGGGTTTGGGTAGAAGTAGATTTAAGTAGTGAAGCAGACGGGTCAAACCTGTAGTGGGTCGGGTAAGTGGATCAGGTGGCCCAGTGGGCCAAGTGTGATTGGCTGTCCAGATAAAAGGCCCAGCCTTTGGTTTGGGCCAAATATTTCTAACAATTTCCACCTTGGTCCAAACCAAGATGGTGGGTTTTTGGCAATCATCATTGCCTTGGACATGGTACCTGCAAAACAGAAAACCGGTTACAGAATAACAGTTCATAATTTAAGAATGTCAAGACAGGTTTTAAACTTTTCAATAGATAAACATTTTGTGCCCATATCTGCAGGATTATCTGCAGATTTTATTTATTCCAGATTAATTAAACCTTTATTTATCACATCACAAATAAAATGATACCTTACATCTATATGCTTAGTTCTATAATGAAAAACTGGATTTTTACACAGTTGTATGCTAGACTGACTATCAAAGAAAACCACAAGTTTTTCCTTTAAAAAACCAATTTCAGATATTAACCCTTTTAACCAAATGGCTTCTTTTATTGTCTCAATGGTGGCAATATATTCTGCTTCAGTTGTTGAAAGTGCTACAATGCTTTGAAGTTGAGACTTCCAACTTATACATGCATCACATAATGTAAAAACATAAGAGGTGGTAGATTTTCTACTGTCCCTATCATTGGCATAGTTAGAATCCACATAACCAACAAGTTTTGCACCGTTACGGCTTTTTGAAAAAGTTATGCCAAGTTTCTTAGTTCCATTTAAATATCTTAAAAGCCATTTCAAAGCTTCCTAATGGGAAGAACCAGGATTTGACATGTACCTACTCAAACAACTTACATAATATGTTATATCAGGTCTAGTACTAACCATCAAATACATAACAGATCCAATAGCATTAGAATAAGGCACATTTTTCATTTTATCTTTTTCAGTATCAGTTTTAGGACACTGATCTTTACACAACTGAAAATGAGCAGCAAGGGGCACAGAAAAAGGTTTTGAATTTTCCATTGAAAATTTTTCAAGAATACTTTGAATGTAAGATGTTTGATTTAAGAAAATGGTTGATTTTGTTCTATTTCTTTTAATATTCATTCCAAGTATCTTTTTAGCATTTCCAAGGTCTTTCATTTTAAAAGTTTTCCATAGATTTTTCTGTAAACTTTCAATCATGCTAAGGCTAGGACTAGTAATTAACATATCATCCACATATAAGACAAGAAATAGAGGCACATTGTTTTCATACTTGAAATATAGACAGGGATCATATGCACTGTTTTTGAAATTTAAAGAATGCATGAATTGATCAAACTTTTTGTTCCATTGTCTAGAGGATTGCTTAAGACCATATAAATATTTTTTAAGCAAACAAACAAGATTTGGATTTTTCTTATCAATAAATCCATAAGGTTGAGAGATGTAAATTTGCTCATCAAGGTTTCCATGTAGAAATGCAGTTTTTACATCCATCTGTTTAAGTTCCCAGTTAAACTGAGCAACTAAAGCAAGCAGAATTCTTACAGTAGTAAATTTAACTATAGGAGAAAAAATTTCAGTATAATCAATTCCTTCTTTCTGTGTAAAACCTTTAGCTACAAGTCTTGCTTTAAACCTCTTATTATTATTTTCTTCTTTTACTTTAAAAACCCATTTGCAGTCAATAACAGAGGCATTTTTAGGTTTAGGGACTAATACCCAAGTTTTATTTTCTTTTAAGGCTTTGAGTTCATCATGCATATCAGACAACCATTCTTTTGAATTTGAACTTTCCTTCTTTATAAAAATTCAGTTCAGAATTTTCAGTATTTAAAGCTAAGTGGTAGTCTCTAAGTCTAGAAGGGATTCTACGTTCCCTAGGTTCCCTATCTCTTACTAGTTGATAAGTATTTTCAGAATTTTTATTTTCTATTTCCTCATTATTATCTACTTGATTCTCTTCTCTATTTTCTACTTCTACCCCTTGTTGGGTTAGAAGTAGTATTTAGACAAAGCATTTCAGATTCATTGAAAATTACATCTCTACTAACTACTACTTTAAAACCAGGTTGGTTTCTTAACCACAATCTATAACCTTTTACACCTATGGATAACCAATAAATACACATTTTTTAGACCTAGGATCAAGCTTATCACCATTGATAAGACAAAAAACAGAACATCCAAAAATGCGAAGAGAAGAGAAATCAACATCAGAATTAGACCATAGCTTTTTAGGAATATTACCAAACAGAGACACTGAGGGTGATCTATTAATTAGATAAGCAGTAGTTAAAAGTGCTTCTCCCCAGAAAATTTTTGGTAAGCTAGAACTAATTAAAAGACACCTTACTTTATTAAGTAGAGTTCTATTCATTCTTTCTGCTACACCATTTTGTTGACAGGTGTAGGGAGTGGTTTTATGTCTTTTAATTCCATATTTGTCACAGAGTTCAAAAAATATGCCACAAAGGCTTTTAATCGAACCACAAAGGTTCTGCCACTAAGGCTGTTTACAGAGTTTCAAAGAATGGTGGTAGAGAGAGAGAGAGAGAGAGAGAAAGAGAGAGAGAGAAGTCAACTTATTGCCCAAGAGCCACAATGGACCAGCCATTTAAAGAGGCTGTCCATTGAAGGCACATAAACGGCCATTTTTGGAGAAGGAGCAATAGCAAAAGACAAGGAGTCAGTGAAGAACCCAAAGGGTCAGTTTACTGAAGAAGAAGAAGAAGAGCAGTCGGGACAAAAGTGGGGAAATGATTTAAGGTTTGGGTAGAAGTAGATTTAAGTAGTGAAGCAGACGGATCAAACCTGTAGTGGGTCGGGTAAGTGGATCATGTGACCTAGTGGGCCAAGTGTGATTTGGCCGTCTAAATAAAAGGCCCAGCCTTTGGTTTGGGCCAAATATTTCTAACAAAAAAACTTGGAGGGGAAAGAGCGTCTGCTCTATGAAAAGAAGCGCAAAATTCGGGAAGCTTTAGAAGGTTATTATTCTTGTTGCAAACTCAAAAGGATAAGAGGATGTAACGTAATTTTCATTTTACTAGCTTCCGAGTAATTTATACTTGTATTCTGGAAAGAGGGAAAGCCAATTCCTAGAGAGCACAGAAATGAAGAAGCGGCACTTCATCAAGAAATTGACCTAGAAGATGAACACACTGCTGCTATGCATTGCTAGTGGTACAACACTTGGATGTGCCCACAATATGTGATATGCGGTTTTTTATTGAGTATATACATATTTTATGTTTGTTTTTCATAATATAAGAATGTGGATGAAAAACATTATCAAACTCAAGATTTTGGTTGCTAGATGGTTGAGATAACAAATTTGATAATAAGATAGGATGGACTTCGTTTAATTGATTACTAGGAAACAAGTAACAGTTAAAAGTTTTTTTTGCCTTATTACAACTGTGGACTTGATGGCTTGAATGTTGAGCCAATGCCTCTTTTGCTTACTCTGGAGGATTCTTGTTGTGAATAATGGGCAAAACCTCATGAAAGGTAACATGATTGTTTAATCCATTTTGATGCAAACTATGGAGAAGAGATTCCATTTAATCTTGTTACACAATAGTTGCTCTAAAGCTTTGATCTCATTAACTTGCTTAAGCTTGTCATGTCACTAATGGAAGGAAGTGAAAAGGACATTGTTTCTTGTGACCTACATAATGCATATAAGGATTAAAGGTAATTTTAGTCCCCCAACTTCATATAATTATCATTTAGCTATTATGATCTTCTTGTTTTTAGTTCCATGGGAACGATTCCAACTCGATTTCTGTTGACGTATGAATTATCTTTGGTCGAATGTAGTTCCTCGTTCAACCATTGACGACGAATATGCAAATGCAGCTGATAGAGATCCTAAGATTTTGATTATGACATCTCGGAATCCAAGTGCTCCCCTTACTTAGTTTGTTAAGGTTGTTAGATCTCAGATATCTCCAAAGCTATAGCTTTATTTATTTGAACTAAGACTCGTTAATTTCTTGATTCCCCCTTATATTTGACTGTATCAACACATTCAATAATATTTTATTTGTTCATCTAGGAACTGAAGTTTGTTTTTCCGAATGCACAATGAATGCTTTTATTCACATGGTTGCCCTGCTAGGTGGGGTACTCCAATCCCTTCCATATGTGAAATAAAAACTGTACATGTTGTTGTACTGTCTTATTTACTTGCTCCATATTCAGTTCTTCAAATATTATATGGGATAAATGAGAAAAAAGCTCAGAGTCACATGGCAGGGTGGATAAATCACAACAAATTGATGTGTCTGGTAAATGATGACAGACCTAACTGACCATAGATCAAAAGAAATCAATACCTCTACTTCTAGTAGATGTCTAGAGAACTCTGGATCTAAAAAACACACCATTTTCAATTTAAATGTTGCAAGCTGCAGATATTTCTCCCAGCTTTCATGTTGTTTCTGTGTTCTCATATTTGATCCTGGTATAGGGTTTCTTCCGTTGCTGGAACAGCTGTGTATTGAAAGTTATTTGTTTTAACTCCAACATTATGTATCTCAGCCAAATTCAGCAGAATTATTGTATACCGAATGCTTTTGATGAACAAAAGATCCTTTTTTATCAGTTAGCGATAAGTTCGATGCCATTTGATAATAATTTTTTTAACCACAGGTTATATCTGAAATAATTGAAACATGCCGAGCGCATGATTTTACAGATGTTATCTTAGTTCATGAACATCATGGTGTACCAGATGGTATAATCATAAGCCATCTAACTTTTCGCCCAACAGCTTATTTGGATTGCTCAATGTGATGAGTGAATTTACTTTTGTCATAGGCAAACCCCTCACATTGTTTTTTCCCCACACTCTCACATCTCATTCTGATGTAGGTAACAAGACATGACATCAAGGACAAAAAGGTTATTGGAGCTATGCCTGAGGCACCCACATTTGATCCTTGACAACATTTCCTCTAAGGTTACACCTCATTCATACTTGTCATATGATCACATGAGCAACTGGAACCTAAAAGGGCATGTCATGTTCTCCATTAGAGTAATATGTATCACTTAATGCTATAGGTTTGCTGTCATGGATGATTTATTGCAATTATACAATGGCAAAAATGGAATAGAATGAAATCATCAGTTATATCGTTGAGAAACTTATTCATCTATTGGCGTTTGACTTTTTCACGTGGACATTGTAATGCAATGTTTCAGTGTTAAAGTGATCATGATCTAAATACTTCTTTATTAGCTGTGTATACTTCATTTGAAGTATTCAATAATAACTGCTTGAAGATTTGAGCCTCACAACTGCTACAAATACTACTTTATTTACTTTTAAGTTTTATCTCCTGGTTGGAATGGAGAGTTTGTTCTTGTTTATTATACTGTTCTTCTGTGTATATATATTCTTGCATGGGTTATTCTTCTCTACACCCTCCCTCCCCTCCCCCCCCACACCATCGATGCCTTTGGAAATTATAATTAAAGGAGAAAAGACCTGGTAATTCGTGCTATGCAGTGATCTGTTGCAGATGTTATTTGTGAATTATAGAGGAACTTCCTTTTATCTTTACTTCCCTTTTCCACAGTTTGAGATTCATTGCTTTAGTTTGTTTCTGTTTATTTTGTTCTAGGTATGGTTGTAGTAATGTGGGTTTGTTGATTGTTGTCAGCTTGGTCAAAGAAGTGCAAACATTTTTAAGTATCTCTTTCGAGTGCCCAAGCCAGATACAAAGTGCATAGCCACTTTTGCTTAACAGTCGTATTATATTTCATTCAGGTGGCTATCTTTTGCTTCTATTTATGCATATTTTTATCATTAACATTCCCTTTGAAACCTGCAACAGTAAACGTAGATCATCAAAGCTTCATCAGAGCTTTTTTATGCCTGCAGACTAAGATGTGAAATTTTCATCAAACAAAATAGCAGTAGACGTGGAAACTGGCAGCTGAATCAACTCACATTTCTTGTTATGGAGATGATGACTATAATTGTCCTACATTATTATTGATTTAGTTAGTCATGCAGGCATCATATCTATGAGAAATGCGGAGGTCCTTGTAACAGTTTGACAAATTTCACAATAAAAGCTTGAGATTTGCAGAAATGGAGGTGGGAAGAAATAGAGAGAAAGAGATGAGAAGAACTCAGAATTTTATTAAAATAATAAAACATAATCCCTCCTTACAATTCAGTTCCTCTTTTACAATCAAAAGATCACAACATTTAGACAAAAATGTAAGGGATAAAAGATGAAAATTGCATTAAACTCCTGCAGACTGCAAGTCTGCGTTGCCCTTCCTTAGCCTCGATTGGTCCTCTGTTTTGCAAGTCTGATGCTTCCAAAATGGGAACGACAACAGCTGCACAACGGCTCACTCATCTAGATCTGGAGCGAACAATTGCTCCAAAATCCCTAATCTTTTTCTCCCTAGAATTGTGCCCTAACTTTGGTAAAACGACGTCGCCTTGAGCCCCTAATTTAACATCATCCCCAATTCCTTTGGCGCCCTTGATCTGACGGTTCTCATCCACTCTTTTCATCGGACGACTGCCTTTTAAAAGCGCATTTCTGTCTTGAATCACGACATTCCTTTCTCCTTTTTCAGATCCTTGTCCCCAAGGATCAAAGTTGGGAAACTTAGCAGCAACAACATGATAGTCTTCCCAGGTGTCCTGCGCGGGAGTGGAGTGCGCCCATTGGATCAACACTTGAGGAACCCCCACGTTGTTTCTAGGCACTAATCTTCTACCCAAGATTGCAATAGGATAGACCTTGAACACCTCATCTTCTAATTCTGGCAAGTTAACTGAAGGAAAATATTTGGAGCCAATCTTTTTCTTCAATAATGAAACATGAAAAACTGGGTGGATTTTGGACCTTGCTGGCAACTCAAGCTTATAAGCTACTTTCCCAATCTTCTCAATCACCCTGTAAGGGCCGAAATACTTGGCTGATAGCTTCAATTGTTTCCTTAAAGCCACTGAGGTTTGCTTATATGGTTGGAGTTTAAGGAACACCTCATCCCCCACCTGAAACTCCCTTTCTGTTTGCATACAACTTCATCCTCTGCTGGGCTTGCTGAAGATTTTCCTTCAGCAACTGCAATACCTTAGTCCTCTCTTGCACAAGTTCAGCAACATCATTGTGATGGCTCTGTAAATAAAGCCCTATAGGAAGCTGTTGAGGTGGATATCTATAGAGGGCCTAGAAGGGGGTTGTCTTTAATCCAGTGTGGTAGTTGGTGTTGAACCAAACCTTAGCTAGAGTGAGCCACTGAGCCCATTTCTTGGGCTTTTGCTGACACATGCATCTTAAGTAATTATCAAGGTACTGATTTATCCTCTCTGTCTCTCCATCGGTTTGAGGCTGATATGAAGATGACATATCCAATGAGACACCTGAAAGGGTGAACAATTCTTTCCAAAACCTGCTGGTAAAGACCTTGTCCCTATCTGAAATGATGCTGATAGGCAATCCATGAAGCTTATAAATATTGTAAAAAAAAAAACCATAGCAATAGAAGTAGCTGTATAAGGATGCTTTAGTGTTAGGAAATGAGAGTATTTGGTCAATCTATCCACCACCACCAAGATAGAATCCTCACCCTCAGAGTTTAGTAAGCCTCAATGAAGTCCATGGAAACACTGACCATGCTTGGTTAGGTACTGGCAGGGGTTGCAGCAAATTTGGGTATGGATTGCTCTCATGCTTAGCCCTCTGACAAACTTCACACCCTTTTACCCACCCTTGTACATCAATCTTCATTGTAGGCCAGTAAAACAAGGGTTTCATTCTCTGGTAAGTGCCATGTATGCCTGAATGTCCTCCCAATGCAGAATCATGCAAGGCCTTGAGAATTTTTTCTCTGATTCCTCCATGACTTCCCACACATATCCTTCCCCCTTTCTTTAATACTCCAAGTTCATAGCTATAGTTTGGGAATGAAGTGATATCAATAATCTTGGATTGTATAATGGTCTGAAAGAGGGTATTCCCCTCATAACTCATCTGAACCTCTTGGATCCACAATGGAATTTGTGTGGATATAGCATGGGTCTGAAGGTCATCATCCTGATGAATCCTCCTGGAGAGGGCATTTGCAGCTCTGTTCTCATTACCCTTCTTGTAATGAACCTCATAACTGAGGCCAAGTAGCTTGGTTACCCATTTCTGCCGCAGCACTGAATCAATTCTCTAATCAAGGATGTGCTTAAGGCTCTTCTGGTCAGTCCTTATGATTAAGTGATTACCTAAAAAGTAATGCCTCCACCTTGTAACAGCTAGAAGAAGGGCCAGAAACTCCTTTTCATAAGTGGACAGTCCTAGGTTCTTGGGAGCTAATGCCTTGCTGAGATATGATATAGGTCTCCCTCCTTGCATCAGTACAGCTCATATCCCTTTGCCACTTGCATCAGTCTCAACAATGAAGGGTTGAGAGAAATCAGGCATGGCTAGCACAGGGGCTGAAACCATCAGTTCCTTGAGGTGGTTAAAAGCCTTTTCAGCATCCACATTCCATTCAAAGGCATCTTTTTTCAATAAGGATGTAAGGGGCTTACTTATGACTCCATAGCCTTGTATGAATCTCCTATAGTATCCAGTGAGGCCTAAAAAACCTCTTAATGCTTTGACATTTGTTGGTACAGGCAATTGATCATGCATTCAATCTTCAAGGGGTCTGTAGCTACACCTGATGTGAAATGACATGCCCCAAATATTCTATTTCCTTTTGAGCAAAGGAACACTTACTCCTCTTGGCAAACAGTTGATGTTTTCTGAGAAGGTCCATCACCTTTCTGAGGTGTATCAAATGCAAACCCCAATCCTTGCTATAGATTAGTATATCATCAAAGAAAATCAGTACAAATTTCCTCAAGGCTCAAAAATAGTGTTCATAAGAGACTGAAAAGTGGATGGAGCATTACACAGCCCAAAAGGCATGACAAGAAATTCATAATGCCCATTGTGAGTTATGAAACTGGTTTTGGGTATATCTTCCTTCCTCATCCTGATTTGAAAATATCCAGACCTTAGATCAATTTTTGAAAAGTATTTTGCCCCATGCAATTCATCCAACAACTCATCAATAACTGGAATGGGAAAATTGTGCTTCAATGTGAGTTTGTTAAGGTATCTGTAATCAACACACATCCTCCAGCCTCCATCTTTCTTCTTAACTAACAATAAAGGAGAGACAAATGAACTCTGACTAGGCCTGATAATACCAATGTCCAACATTTCCTTGACAATTTTCTCTATCTCAGTTTTTTGTCCATATGCATACCTGTAGGGGTGTTGCTTCCTTGGTATGGCATCAGAAAGTAGCTCAATACGATGCTCAATTTCTCTTTCAGGTGGCAAGGAGTGAGGTTCCTTGAATATGTCCTCATATCTTTGCAATACCTCTTGCACCTTGATACTTCCTGTAACTTCTGTTGAAGTGCTGTGGCTCAGCAGCAGTTCTCCTTGCACCTCAGGGCTCCTTCTCTCATAAGCTGTGATAGGGAATGAGTAGCCAATGTTCTTGATCCTGCCTTACAATTGAGATCTTTGAGGATCACCTTGCTGGAGCCTTGACTAAGGGTTACCCTCCCCTGATGGAAGTCAAGCTCAATTGGATTGTACAATCCTAGCCAATCATAGCCTAGGACCAGATCATAGCCTCCCAGCTTGATTAGTTTAACTGGATGTGTAAACTTGTGCCCTTGAATTTCCCAACTAAACTTGTGACATGTCAACTGACTGGTAAGTTTACTTCCATCTGTTACCCTTACCATCATGGGGTGTGTTTTCTCTAGGTTACACCCTAAGAGGTTGGCTACCTTCTCATCAAGGAAGCAGTGTGTGCTGCCACTGTAAATAAGAATGAGGATCTCTTTATCCTCCACTGTCCCTTCAAGCCTCAATGTTCTGTAGTGAAAGTTTTTCTTCATGGCATGTAGGGATACAGACACATCTTCCTCTTTTTCCAGTTCTGTCTCAATGGTCTGCTTTCCCTGCTCATCTTCTTCATTGTCTCTAGCTCCCTCATCTTCCAGCAACATGTAAACCTGTCTGTATCTACACCTATGTCCAGGAACATAAGGTTCATCACATCTATAACACAGATTCTTCTATCTTTTTGCTCTGACTTCAGCATTTGTTAAGAATCTGGTGGGTTGTGCTGGTGGTCTTTGTGGGGGATTTTTGTTGGATAGTTTAAAAGGTGGTTTGGGTGGTAAATTTTTGGTAGGGTGGTGGGCTCTTAATAGTATACCATTGACTGTTTATTCTTGGTTTCTAGCAAGGTTATGGCATGGTTCAGTGAAGTGGGCTCACAGTTTGTCACAAACAACTTCACTTCATCCTTAAGGCCACTGATAAACTTCATCATGAAGAAATCCTCATCTAAACTCTTGTTAAAGATGACCATCTGATCCTTCAATTCCTCAAACCTCTCAAGGTAGGTATCTACAGTAGTCTCATGATGCAACTTATTGAACTCAGTTGTCACCTTAGCATTGTTAAGAGCTTCAAACCTTCCCAATACATTGGCTACAAATTCATCCCATGATCTGAATTCCTTCTTCTCCACGTATCCCTGGTACCAGAGTTCTGCCTTGCCTTGCATGTAAATGGAAGCCATAGATACCCTTTGGTCCTTAGGTATTGGTATTAACTGGAAATACCTTGAGCATCTTCTCACCCATCCCCTTGCATTTTCCCCATCGAAGTGTGGAAACTCTAATCTGTTCAGGACATTATATGTTCTTAAACTCTGGTTTCCACTGGTCTCATGCCTGGCATGCTTCCTCCTTCTTGTTTGAAAATGTTGTATGGTGTGGCCCTGAAGTTGGATCCTTTATCCACAGTGGCTGTTAATCCTTCCCTAGTATCGACTTATTTTTGTTATATTGTTGCATCTGATCAGCCATACTTTGTAGCTGTTGTTGTACACTAGCCAATTATGCTCAATATTGGGCACTGAGGCTTGGAGACCCTCCTGCACTTCCAACATTTGATCCATTCTTCCATGGAGTTCATCCACACTAGCCTCTCTCTTTGCTCTTTCATCTAAGAACATGATATTCACTTTCTTTTGGGCTTCTTGTAGTTCTTTTAGACGTGTTCCATCAGCCATTTTGTAATATTTTAAGCTTCTTAAGGTCCAAGGAAGATTTGGCTCTTAGGCCAAATGTAACAGTTTGACAAATTTTACAGTAAAAGCTTGAGATTTGCATAAATGGAGGTGGGAAGAAATAGAGAGAAAGAGATGAGAAGAACTCAGAATTTCATTAAAATGATAAACATAATCCCTCCTTACAATTCAGTTCCTCTTTTACAATTAAAAGATCACAACATTCAGACAAAAATGTAAGGGATAAAAGCTGAAAATTGCACTAAAACTCCTGCAGACGGCAAGTCTGCGTTGTCCTTCCTTAGCCTTGATTGGTCCTCTGTTTTGCAAGTCTGAGGCTTCCAAAATGGGAACGACAACAGCTGCACAACGGCTCACTCATCTCCCACCGTCCACGTGTCTGCCGCTTGTTCAAATCTGGAGCGAATAATTGCTCCAAAATCCCTAATCTTTTTCTCCCTAGAATTGTGCCCTAGCTGTGGTAAAACGATGTTGCGTTGAGCCCCTAATTTAAAATCATCCCCAATTCGTTTGGCTCCCTTAATCTGACGGTTCTCATCCACTCTTTTCATCGGACGGCTGTCTTTTAAAAGCGCATTTCTATCTTGAATCACGACAGTCCCAAATCAATTGAACTGAAAGAAATTGGCCCTCGATTTGATTTGTGGCTCTACCAGGTAACTAAGATTTGTCAATTTTTTATGATAATACATCATGCTATGGCCAATAGATGATGCTCTCCCATAGAGAATTAGCTATGTTATTCCATCTCCTTTTTTCTTCTCAATGCTATCTTTCTAAGTAGCTACACAATCGTTCGGGTTCGATTAAGAAAGCGTTGCAGCTTGTTAATCTTAATTTTTTTGACGATTTTTTGGTTGCTTATTCTTTCATATAAACACACATGGAGCAACGTAGGCTCTCATGGTTTCTCCAGATGATTGAGGTTCATGCACAAAACCAATATTGTTGTAGTAGAAAGTTAGTTCCCTTACACCCACCACACAAAGCACACACATAGGGAACACAAAACCCAAACCGGTAACTTGTATTCTCATTTTGCCATACGTTCTTCATTTTTCAAAAGCAATAAACTAGTATCATAAATGTTAGATCTTGATTCTGTGATAGAGTTGGTGAAATGGGGGTTCCATAGTCTTTTTCCAAGTGGCTTGTCTAGTATGCCACATCTCACCAACTTTTTGCCAATTGTTAACACTACAGATCAAACTGGGAACAATGGATCAAGATGAAGCTCAAACTGAATGGGTCATCAGACCTTACATGAACACAACAAAAAAAGCAAGTTTCTTGGGGATTGAGAGCAGCTTCAAGAATTTGCTTCTTTTGACTTTCCCTTTCTGGTGACAAATCGGTTTTTCATTTGTTACCGCAGCAACATAGTAGTGTTTACTTGCTCACAAAAACTCATTTTTTGCATCTGAAAATGTCAGAGAACAATCAAATCGAGCAAATTTCAGTAGCTGATAAGACCTTGAAAGATGGAGGCTGCTCCTTGTCTGAAAAAATGTATCTCTATGAAGAAAAAGAAAAAGAAAAAGAAATAGAAAATAATTGCATATACACTCCTTATTTATAATCTATAAACACAAATTACCCTTGCCTATTAAAAATTTATACATATATCTACTAAAAATATTAATTTTATTTACATAAATCATTATTGCTTTTCAAAAAAATTACACACACGAGACGGCAACAATATTACAAAAACTACCATAGTGATTGGTTTCAGTTTTGGCCCATTTCCAAGATGGGCCAAAGCATGGTAAATGTTTGGACTAATTTGTTTTAAGGGTTTTTTTAGTGTTTTGAAATATTTTGAAATAGTGTTTCATTTGTTTTTTATCCAAATAGGTCTACACTAATTACAGGCCCTACAATAAAAAAAAAATGATATACATAATCATACATATGTATATATATATAAATAAAAGAGACATTATTTGACAATGAACAGTCTTTTTGTCTTCCACTAAACTACATCAACATATTATACTTATTTTACGTTATCTCCACAAATAAATTTAAACATGCATACAGTAAAACCTCTATAAATTAATAAACTCTCTAAAATAATAAAATCTTCCGGTCCCCATTTGAGCCTTTGTAAAAAATCATCAAATTCGATAAGATAATAAGATAATAATTTTTCAGAAATTTTTTTTATAAATACTAGGTCCCATTAAAACTCTAAATTAATAATTCATAAATATTACAATTATAAATATTATGGTAATTTGCTAAAATATGAAGTCTGTAATGCTTTACGCATTTGATCATTCATGGATGATTTTACGATGCCTTTTAGATGAGAAGACATGGTGGGTTGTTATGAATTATTTTATTTTCATATTGAGATTTATATAGTATATGTTTCATTCATCATGTATGAATATATTTAATTGGCTATAATAGTTATTAAAGTGCAACAAATTAATGTAAACATGTATATTTAAGTAATTTCAATGAATTGATACATGCGTCTATGAATATAATAGTTAATTGTACACAATGAATTGATATTATACATAAATATATTCAATTAGTTACAAAGAATTGATTGATGCATGAATATAATCAATGAAACATATATGAATTTATTTATTTTTAATACATATGTACTAAATTTGTTGAATTTAAAAAGTCTTTCTTTTAATTAATAAAATATTAATTTATCGATAAATTAATATCTCTCTAAATTAATAAAATTTCATGGTCCCAAGGTTATTAATTTATAGAGGTTTTACTGTACCATCTCTAACACATACTTATTTATCTTTGTTTTTCTTTCTCTATTTCCACAGAACACACCAAAACAAGTCAAAAATGAAACCAAACATAGTGTGCGTGTTTTTTAACTGTCAAGAGTGATTTTTATAATTTCGCAAAAAATAGAGAGAGTTTGTTATCGTTATTATTTTTTTACTTCAATTTTCAACACATTTAAGTTTTTTTTTCTTTATTTTCTCCATATTAATATTATTCCACTGAAACGACAAGAGATGCCAAACAATCACAATCTAAATTTTGAGCCCCAGACTCCATAGTGATAATTGAACTAGAAAAACATATATATTATTTTTGCACCAGAAATTGCATGTGACTAGGGCCTCCCACACAGGAAAATAGGGAAATTTTTGGGCCCTCTCAACGACCAATTCAGAAACAAGGCAACAATCAACAACTTGTAATAATAAAGATGCTCCCCAATCATTTGTATTGAAATCCCAATCATCACTCATTCTCTGTTTCTCATTTACTATATCTATATATATATATATTCTTCATTCTTCAACTCTGAAAAAATACAATTTTTTGCTACACTTAATTACTATAATTAAAAGAAGAAAATCGTGATAAATATAGATCAACCACGGCTTCGCAACTGTTATTAACGATTATTTTTGCAAGTGTAGCCAAATATTAATCATGGCAAATATTTTGGCTATGACTTAAAGCCATGGTGAATATTGATTAATCGTGATAAAAAAAAAATTAAATTTTTGCTATGATTTTATTCAATTGTGGTTAATAAAATTGATTTAATTCAATTTTTAAGTTGTGATCATTTATAGTATAACGAAAATTCATTTTTTTTTATAGTGTCTCCAAAGTTCATCAGCCGTGCAACTACTTAAGTTTTGTAAAAGAAAGAGTTACATATATTAGATCAAACCAATTTGAATTTGATTTTTTATTAGTAAAATTAGAATAAATTACCTATGAAAATCGTTTTCCATAGAGAAAATCATGTCTGTTTATAATTGACGTAGAAGATTCCATGATAATGATTTTGACGTAAAATTGGATTTAGTCCTCCTCGTAAATGATATCGAATATACAGAAATAAGTGAGAAAATTGTGAAACCCTAAGAATGAAAATCTTGTGCACTGGTATAATAGTATCTTTAAAATTAGTGGTTAAGATTTAGTAAAGTCATCTGGGCGACGGGGTAATCTTGAAAATAGAAAAAAAATAGAAAAGAATACTCATGCCTGAATGTGAATGGAGGACTAACTATATGGGATTGAATTACGCAGTTATTACAGTGGAATTATGACTTGATTATGAGAAATGATCTTAATTCACTTGACATTTCCACTCCACTCTGTCGGACTCACCATGCATCTTGTGTAGTAGTTATGGTTCAAATCATACATTTTAAATTAATTACAATCACGTTTAAAGGGAAGGGCTATGCTAATCGTTTCTTTTTATTTAATTTTTAAACAAGAAAAGAGCTATGAGCTGACTCTTCTCCGATCCAGCCAAGTGTCTGTTTTTTCCTAGAAATCACATACGGAGTCTTGAAAACCAGAATTAAATGTTCAGTTGTCTCTATTTATTTCTCAAATATTGGGGTATAATGGTAGGATTCGGACAACTTTTAAAGTTGGGATGTTGATAGCAGAATGTAATTATGAAATTGACTTTACACCAAACCACAATTCTCCGTGTCAATTGTAGTAAATTAGGACAAAATAGGTACATGAGTGCAGAATACAACAAGACAATGTTAATATATTTTTTAAAATATTAATTATGATTTTACCTATAATCAGAATATTTATCATAATTTTTAAGGGCTGCAAATGTTTTGACCTGTCTTTTTGTGTAAGATTTGCTTCAAAGATAGGGATGTATTTATGATTTTGAAAAACACATGCTTACATTTGTGTATTTTGCAAAAAGAAAAAGAAAATAAAAAAATGATAATAATACATAAAAGGGCAGGAATTGAAGTCAAATTATCAAAATGATGAGGAGTACAGCAGTATGTGTATGAGGCTGCCCCTCCTCCAGGAAGCACTATAACCCAGAAACCGATATTGCGGGACAAACAACAAAATCATGTTCATGTTCATGTTCATGTACATGCACCTCTTTTAATTCCTTCTTCTCCACACAAACAAAACAAATCAATTATCAGTTCCACTCTAGTCAATCTACACAACAAATTAAAAATATATAAGACCATCATAGAAAAAATAAATTATATTTGTGGTCTGAAAAAATAAATTATGATGTAATTGATTTTTTTTTTTTAAATCCAATTGTCCAATCCCAAAGACTACAATGAATAGCTATTGATGAAAGATCCCACACATTTCTGGTTTTCTTCGAACCAATGGGAGACTTGCATCTCCGGCGACTCAGATATGGGACTTCCGTCAAAGCTTTTTAGTTGAGCGAAATAGACCGGCCTATCTACTTAAGAGGGAACGAAGGACCCTGGACCATGGGAAACTACCAGTTCTTGCTCCAGATGCTGCTACCAAAAGATGATAATGAATTCAATGATGAAAGGCTGGGTTCTCCCTAGGTGTCAATTAGACATGAACTGAGACAAGGTCGATGTAATTGAGAAGAAGGGCTGAATCCAAAGCATTGACCCGTCTGGGTGATAAGTGTGTTGCATTAATGATTTTTTATCTTTTGAAAAGATGCATTTAATCCTGTAAATTGGATAATGTTGATATATTTAGTTCCGTAAATTTTATAATTCTGACATATTTAATTGTGTAATTAGTTGAGTGTTTGATTCACTTGGTCAACGTAAAAAGAAGGCTGCTTTTGGAGTGATAAGTAAGTATTCTCTAAATTCAACTTACATTTCACTATTAGGTTGAGTAAACTATTCAATATACGTTTGTTTATAAGGTGTTTACTTTGTATTATAAGGATTCGACATTTATATCATAGGGCCCAATACAAATTAATATTTTTGATTTAGATAGATTGAATTATTTAACTTAAATAATTCAAATAAACGAACCTTAATAAATAGCAATTACAAAAGCGTCTGCACTTTGATACTGACCTTGTCTTTTCTTGAACCAAATGAATAATAACATCAACTCCCTCTTCCAAAACACACAAAATCAACAAACAGATTTCAACATCTGCTTAATTAATTAACTCCTCGCACCATATACATATACACACATACCTTCTTGCTTCAAAGTTTTGCCTAAAGATGCGCAGCATGGCGAGCTCCGCCTCGCCCAAAGGCATCGCCGCCATTGTCGGCGTCGGCCCCAAGCTCGGCCGCTCCATCGCCCGCAAATTCGCGCACGAAGGCTACACCGTCGCCATCCTCGCTCGCGACCTAGGCCAGTATATATTAATTAATTAAAATTATCCCATTAAAATTATTTATTTTCTCTTTTTCTTTAATTTTCTCTGAATCTAGGACAGGTAGGTTATCGAGATTTGCGGATGAGATCGCACGAGAAGAGAAAGCCCAAGTATTCGCGATCCGGATCGACTGCTCCGAATCCCGGAGCATCAAGGAGGCGTTCGAGGGGGTTCTCTCTCTCGGCTTCGTCGAGGTTCTAGTCTACAACGCCCACCACCCGCCGTCATGGAGCCCCACCAGCTTCGCCGACATCCGCCTCGAGCATTTCGAGAAGTCCCTCGCCGTCGCGGCCGTCGGCGCCTTCCACTGCGCACAACAGGTCTCATTACTAGCTAGTTTCTATTTTTAGCAACTCCCAATCAGTTGAGTTTCTAAATATAGAAAGCTAATTAACTAGCGGGATTAATTAATAAAAAATGATTAATTAATGCAGGTGCTTCCAGGGATGGTGGAGAGAGGGAGGGGGACGATTCTCTTCACGGGCTGCTCTGCCTCGCTTAACGGCATTCCGGGGTTTTCCGACATCTGTATGCAATTAACTCTCCTAATCTTCATTATTAGCCCTTAATTAATTAATTAATCATAGGATGTTGTACGAAGTTATGATAATAATTAACGCCAACTGTTAAAAGGTTGCGGGAAGTTCGCAATGAGAGCATTATCACAATGCCTGGCGAGTGAGTTCCAGCCTCTGGGAGTACACGTGGCGCATGTCATCATCGACGGCATCATCGGCACACCTAGGTTTATCACGTCCTGTCCTCGAATTTCTTATTGGATTGGTCCTGAGTTTTAATAAACCCGACTTAAATCCAACATTGCCATTCCTAGATTTTTTCCTCCAAATTTGTCAATTATTACAAGAAAAAAGTGAATCTAATTGCCTACAATTGGAAGATTCTAGATCCATTAGATTCCCAGAATCTTCGCCTTTGTTTGGTTTTACTTTTAAATTATTCTTTTATTATTACTATTATTATTATTATAATGTTTCAAAAGTAGAGAAAAAGGGATATATAAATATATATATATATATATGTACACATATGTACTTTTGAAATTTTTTACATAAACGTCTAATATTGTATATCGCATATTCACATATATGCATGTCTGTATTTTAATATTGTTATATTTTTATTTAATATAATTTTTATTAGAATCTTCTTGTATCTAAATACGCGCGTGGCGTCACATATATTGTTTAATACTTACATTTTATTTATGTAATAAAATAAATCCACATCATGGCTAATGCATAATAGAAATTTAGTATGTATCAAAATTAGGGTTTCAAAAGATGCACCTTTTAACTTTCTTTTGCTTCTGATTATACTTAGTATTGATCACACCTTGATAAAATTTGAAGTGCTATTGTACTTATTATGTAATTTGCTCAAATGATCAAATTTTGAATTCAGACATAAAAACACGAGTTAGAACCAAAATTTATGACGGACACGATTTTGGTTTTTTTAATTGTTAAAGAAACTTGACAGGTGGATTACAGCATCAACTTCACAGCAAAGATGTTCTTCTTCTTCTTCAGCTGGGGAAGGACAGCACGGCAGAAGAGGGGACGGGTGGATGGACCCGGACGCGGTGGCTCAGACTTATTGGCTTCTGCACGTCCAGGACCGGTCGGCCTGGACTCAGGAGATCGATGTTCGCCCCAGCAGCAGCAGCTCCCCCTTTTGAAATATATATATATATATATCATTCCTGCAGGTTGTTATGGATAATATTGTAATATTCTTCCCCTTAATTCAATCAGGTTCAAGTTGTAAGTTTCTTAGCATCTACGTACTATGCTTGTGATTATCTGAGATTCCAAGATTTCGATTGGTTTGATGATTGATGTATATCGGTTCCACTCTTGGTTAGTTCCTTTTGTAAGAATTTTATGCAATGACATTAATGAATGTACTGAGTAATACTATTATCTTCAAAATTATAGATGGTAGATTAATTAAGTGAAATGGATTATTTTAAACTTTCCACTAGCAAAATTATATTTTTGATCTTATAATTTTAGGTCGTTAGTATTTTTGATTATGTAACTCACTTCATTCACACATATAGCCATTTTTGACGAATTTAGTCCTGAACATATCATATTTGGTTCTTTTTAACCAATTTAATCTTGTATTGACAATTTTTTTTCCCATTTTCACGCTGTAATAAATTTAATTTTTGGTCCGTAAGTATTAGTCCATTACCATATAAACAAAAAAACAAAAAAAAAAAGTATGAGTCCTTAAAATTAAAATTGTGAATATATGATGAAATTTGCCAAGAAAGGACAAAATATGAGATGTTTAGAACTAAATTCGTCAAAAAAA
This sequence comes from Sesamum indicum, assembly GCF_000512975.1. Taxonomy (NCBI): domain Eukaryota; kingdom Viridiplantae; phylum Streptophyta; class Magnoliopsida; order Lamiales; family Pedaliaceae; genus Sesamum; species Sesamum indicum. The sequence goes on from NC_026152.1 coordinate 2,544,905, forward strand.
GAATTAAATGTGTGGAGTAAGTTACAAAACTAAAAATACCAATGATCTAGCGCACATTCAAAATCCAACCAATTTTAAAAGTCATTTCTCAATAATAAATCTCAACCCTTATAAATATCACAAAAGTCATCGGCCATTCATTTGGATACACGTACTTCAAATATAAAAAGTTCTCTCTTTAAAAAAGATTTGGGACACAATAAAATGTGTCAGATTTCTCTTGTATTAAAAATCACTAACTCAACTCGATCGACAAGCCTATTAATTTTGGCACCCACGTATGCACTGGCATGATTAATTCTTGGAGGCAGGTTTAACATGTTATGTCCTGTTCCAATCTAATTTCTCCTTTACATCATCGAAAATAAGTCGACCCCCATAGACCAAAAGATACGTAAACACATGGGGGAATTAAGGAAAGAGGATTGCTTTCGTGTTCCAATTGTGTACACACGACCACAAATTGCTTTCTTTTTCTTCACTTGAAGATATTGAACTGATTGGACCATTTTCCGAGCATATTATTATATGATATATATATATCTGTGTTGCTTGGTTTTGTCGTGTAATGAAATTGTGTTTCATCTTTCTGGGGACACTGCTGTTGATGGACTGTTAATGTGAACTCAACAGCTACCAGATGTGTTTGCTGCGATATTTTCATCCAGAGCCGTCATTTGTGTAGGCCCCTTTTCATGATCTGACAATCACGTGCCTACAAATATATATGTGTTGCAAGAAATTCGGTACTTTATAGCTTTTTCCTATCAAACAATAGGTTTGATCGATGCAACGCAACATCCACCGGTTTTACTTTGCGGGGATAAGTATACCGTCCTTCTGAAAAATTGCGTGATTAATGGTTATGTAATTTGAGGAATTATATCTCTTATGTTTTTAAATAAATAATTTTTATTCATATTAATAAAACTTTGATTGAAAAATTCATATTTATTTTTAATTAATTTATTATAGATTAAATATTTTTTTAGTTATTATAAGAGTGAAAATATACTTCCTCATATGCATTAACCCATGAACACGTGTAGGATAGTTCGGTCCAAAATTTTTAATTCATAATTATTAAAATTATAGTCAATAATCATTTTTTTTCTAGTAACAAAGACTTTGTAAGTCTTTTTTGTTTTATGACGACAGATCTTGGACGCTCGAATCATTTCTCGTCGATTGTGAGTCTTCCTCAATTATTAATTTTCACAAATTTTCTTGTTTGGCCCTTACTAGGTTCTTACTCCCCATCGAGAATTATATGATCAATTCATTATAATGTAAAATTCTAATGTTATTAATTTAGTCCGTTATGAAAAAATAAATTTTTGTTATTTTATATGAAAGTAGTTAAAATAAGCAAGAGCTAGAGTGGAATATGATTAGCACAACCACTCACATGGTCAACATTTAGCTCAATTCCTCTTAGTAATTTTCATGGATACTTTTACGTATATACAAAAATATTATTTTAAAGTGCTATTTTGATTTTATTTTATATCTTCAAGTTAATGACCAATGCATTTATTTTATATGGGTTATGATTTTACAATAGTCAAAATATTTGTCAAGCTTTTTAGTTGTATCTAATATTTGGCTTAAATTAATTTATAAAAATAACGACTAATAATCATTGCATAATTTTTAATTAATTATATTCACTTTAATTTTTTATTTTAATTATAATAATTAACTATAATAAAAAAATCATTTTTTTTCTAATTTTACCAAATTCAGCGACCACTGATTTATTAGTATATGATATTTCATAGGCAGCAACATTTGTTCTGGAAAATGTGTTTGGTGATGAGACATTGGATGAGGGAGAGTGGTGGGCACAGCAGGCGGACCCTGTCCAGTGTTTGAACTATTTCAACTACCGGTTTTCTCGAAGCCTCCAACCAATCATATCCAGACCTATGTGACTAAGTTTTATTTTGATTTAGGATACTTGAGCTACAATTAAAATTAGCCATTATCATGGGTGGGTATTATTCTATTTAGATCCAAATTTATTAAATACTCATAATCATTGCTTATATATTTTACTCATACAATATTTATTGAATCTTATTTATTCGATAAATTTTATTAGTTTCATATATTAGTCGAGCTTGACTTATCACTTTATGTTTAAATTAATTTTAATCAAAAATTCAATTTAGAGTTGTCACTATGAAAATAAAGATGAAAAAACTCTAACAGTTTTTTCTCAAAGTATCAATACGTAAAAGAATTTAAGAATTTTAGATGACAAGTAAAAATCTAGTAGATATTTACGAATTCAATGGTTTTAAATAATAGATAATTTTATTTTTTTCGAGTATTAAATTTTACCTATTTAAAATCTATACCCGTAGGTAATTTAGAATTTAGACTCGAACCCATACCCATCTCTAGTTTTTGTTTATTGTTTTTGTAATGCAGCCCGTGATTTGTGTGATTGGCCCAGTAATGATCTGGATTTGGGGTTGATTGCACTCGTGTACCATGCTTATATCCCAGTTGTGTCTTATTAAAATTTAATTGTTCGAAAAACACCCCCTTATTTGATTTGAATTTCCCAACCAGATGACGTTTAGTGGCCCTTTTTTTGTAGATAATCAGCTATGATTATTTAATTAATTACAATTTTGTAATACTTATAAATAAAAATTATTATTAATTTTAATAAGTATTTGTTATAAATTTAAATTGAATTAAATGCATTTTGCCCCCTGTGATATAACAAAATATCAAAAACCCCCCTATGAAATTTTTAATATCAAAAATCACCCCTAGGTTACCAATAAATAATCACACAGCCCCCTGGTCAATTTGAATCTATTTTTTTAGAAACAATGACTAAAATACCCTTCTAGTCAAACCGGTCAACTAGGCTTATTAATATATAATTATTTTAATTTATAATTTTTAACATATATTTATAATACATATAATTATAATTTATAAAAAAAATTAAAAAATAACAATTATACCCCATTCCCCCCCACCCCCACCCCCCAA